>NC_064282.1:42663507-42906947 GCF_019186545.1 Solanum stenotomum
ATCAACAAAAGTTTAATTTAATAAATTTAAATTATCAATCAAGTTAATTTATAAATTTAACTTATATAACTCCTAATTATATAAATTTAATTTTATTGATCAACAAAAGTTTATCAATATCAAACAATAAATAAATAATTAAATATATATATATATATAATTTAACTACACATCAACAAAAGTTTAATTTAATAAATTTAAATTATCAATCAAGTTAATTTATAAATTTAAAATATATAACTCCTAATTATATAAATTTAATTTTATTGATCAACAAAAGTTTATCAATATCAAATTTAATATATAAATCTCCTTGAATTGATCCTCGGTATTTCTTTAATTGATAATGTATTTCATATCTAAACCACTAGTATATAAGATTTGATTTGTTAAACTACTCGAGGAGTACATAATTAATCAACGTACTTCATACTTCGAAAAGGTATCGTGTACATGTCATCATAATTAGGAGGTGATCACTACACTTAACATGCATTCAATTAGATCGAACGTATATAATAATACTATCTCGCATTTCATACTCGAATGGATTATAAGTTAGCTCTTCACCTCTACCTCACGACATGAGATATTAAGTTCATGATTAGACGACGGACTGATAGAATTTGTACATTACTCTAGAAATATAAGTATAATTATCTCCTAATTCATATCAACTTAGTTTCATACTCTAAATATGGATTATAGATATTTTTTTTATTTATTCCACGAATTCTAACTTTTTATTTATAAAAGTATACAAAATTGTTACACTTTTTGAACAATTAATTGTAGGTGTAAAATGAAATTTTAGTATTATGCACAATAGCAAAATTATTAGTATTAATAGGAATATTTTAAACAAACTAACCTCCGGATGTCACTTTTATTGAAAGTAATTAGATTTGATAAAAAATACCGACGTCATGAGGTCGGTATCACATTATATTTTAAGAACACAAAATCGTCCTCCGGAAGACGATTTAAATAAAATTAAAATCAAAATAGAAAATAATACCGACATCCAGAGGTCGGTTTTTATTGTAATTCATTTTCTGGAAAAAATTCCGACCTCTTGAGGTTGGAATTTGGTTTACCCACAAACCGCAAACCGACCTCCGAATGTCGCTTTTAAAAGTCATTAGATGAAATAAAAATACCGACCACCGGATGTCGCTTTAATTAATAGTTATTAGATGAAATAAAAATACCGACCTCATGAGATCGGGATTTTAAGTACATACTATTTAATTTTTACCGACATTCGGAAGTCGGTATTGTAAAATATTTAATTGAGAAAAAAATTCCGACCTCAGGAGGTCGGAATTTTTAATGAATTACAATAAACACCGACCTCTTGATTTCAGTATTATTTTCTCAATTAAATATAAAAAATACCGACCTCATGAGGTCGATCTTTTATATTAATTTATTTTTACTATTTAATTTTTTCAGAAATACGAAAGTCGATATTATAATTTTTTTTGTTTTTAATTTTACACAAAACCTATTGAGAAAAAATAAAATATTGTTATTTATTTATTTGTTTAATACCGACATCAAGAGATCGGTTTTTATTGTAATTTATTTTTTTGGGAAAAATTCCGACCTCCAGAGGTCGGAATTTGGTTTTCCCGCTTTTGGCAAACCGACCTCCGGATGTCGCTTTTAAAAGTAATTAGATGAAATAAAAATACCGAGCTCCGGATGTCGCTTTAATTAATAGTAAATAGATGAAATAAAAATACCGACCTCATGAGGTTGGTATTTTAATTACATACTATTTAATTTTACCGACATCGTGAAGTCGATATTATTTAAATAAAATAATAATTAAAATATACCGACCTCTTTAGGTAGGTATTTATTAATTTATTTTAATATAAACTCAGCTCTTGAGGTTGATTTTATTATTTAAACATATATATATATATATATATATATATATATATCTATATATATAACAGAAGTTTAATTTAATAAATTTAATTTATCGATCAAGTGAATTTTATAAATTTAAATTATATAACTCCTAATTATATACATTTATCAATTTTATTGATCAACAAAGTTTATCAATATCAAATATATATATATAAAATTTAACTACACATCAACAGAAGTATAATTTAACAAATTTAATTTATCGATCAAGTTAATTTTATAAATTTAAATTATATAACTCCTAATTATATAAATTTAATTTTATTGATCAACAAAAGTTTATCAATATCAAATTTAATATATAAATCTCCTTGAATTGATCCTCGGTATTTCTTTAATTGATAATGTATTTCATATCTAAACCACTAGTATATAAGACTTGATTTGTTAAACTACTCGAGGAATATATAATTAATCAACATATTTCATACTCCGATAAGGTATCGTTTACATGTACACATAATTAGGTGGCGATCACTACACTTAACATCCATTCAATTAGATCGAACGTATATAATAATACTATCTCGCATTTCATACTCGAATGGATTATATGTTAGCTCTTCACCTCTACATCATGACATGAGATATTAAGTTCATGATTAGACGACGGACTGATATAATTTGTACATTACTCTAGAATTATAAGTATAATTATCTCCTAATTCATATCAACGTAGTTTCATACTCTAAATATGGATTATAGATATTTTTTTATTTATTCCACGAATTCTAACTTTTTATTTATAAAAGTATACAAAATTGTTCCACTTTTTGAACAATTAATTGTAGATGTAAAATGAAATTTTCGTATTATGCACAATAGCAAAATTATGAGTATTAATAGGAATATTTTAAACAAAACGACCTCCGGATGTCGCTTTTATTGAAATCAATTAGATTTAATAAAAAATACCAACGTCATGAGGTCGGTATCACATTAAATTTTAAGATAAATAAAGGTAATCATGTTAATTAAATAATATTGAAATCGGGAGGTTGGTATTTTATATTAAATTATTTTTTAACTTGTATAAAACCGTCATTCGGAGGACAATTTATTTAAAGTTAATTGAAAATATTAATTTATTACATAACACAAAATCGTCCTCCGGAAGATGATTTAAATAAAATTAAATCAAAATAGAAAATAATACCGACATCAAGAGGTCGGTTTTTATTGTAATTCATTTTCTGGGAAAACTTCCGACCTCTTGAGGTCGGAATTTGGTTTATCCGCAAACCGCAAACCCACCTCCGGATGTCGCTTTTAAAAGTAATTAGATGAAATAAAAATACTGACCTCATGAGGTCGGTATTTTAATTACATACTATTTAATTTTTACCGACATTCGGAAGTCGGTATTGTAAAATATTTAATTGAGAAAAAATTCCGACCTCAGGAGGTCGGAATTTTTAATGAATTATAATAAACACCGACCTCTTGATTTCAGTATTATTTTCTCAATTAAATATAAAAAATACCGACCTCATGAGGTCGGTCTTTTATATTAATTTATTTTTACTATTTAATTTTTTCCGACATACGGAAGTCGATATTATAATTTTTTTTGTTTTTTATTTTACACAAAACCTATTGAGAAAAAATAATTTAATACCGACATCAAGAGGTCGGTTTTTATTGTAATTCATTTTTTTCGGGAAAATTTCCGACCTCCAGAGGTCAGAATTTGGTTTTCCCGCTTTCTGCAAATCGACCTCCGGATGTCACTTTTAAAAGTAATTAGATGAAATAAAAATACCGACCTCCGGATGTCGCTTTAATTAATAGTAATTAGATGAAATAAAATTATCGACCTCATGAGGTCGGTATTTTAATTACATACTACCGACATTCGAAAGTCGATATTATAAAATATTTAATTGAGAAAAAATTCCGACCTCAGGAGGTCGGAATTTTTAATGAATTACAATAAAAACCGACCTCTTGATATCAGTATTATTTTCTCAATTAAATATAAAAAATACCGACCTCATGAAGTCGGTATTTTTATTGTAATTCATTTTTTTGGGAAAAATTCCGACCTCCATAGGTCGGAATTTTGTTTTCCCTCTTTATTTTGCATAAAAACCAACTACTTGTAAATACCGACCTCCGGAGGTCGGAAATTTTTAGGTCGGTATTCACTATTTTTTTAGTAGTGTAGCTTCGATCTGTCACCTCATGAATACTCTTTCTCTTCTATTCACCACTTAAACTTAGTCATTTCCTACACAATGACACTTCATCACCAACTCCTTTCTAGCTACAACACACTCTACCTCCTATTATGGAATATTCACAACTCATCACTTCTTCGTCTACCCATAAGGGAAAACTCCTCATTACTAACTTACTAGGTACATGACTATAGTAACATAGCTTGTCACAACATCATCTCCCTTACTTAGATTACTAAAGCTCTGCATACTGTACTTTAACTCTGGGCTCTTTCACTACTACTACTCATGATCTCATAACTCATGTTACCCTTTAGGGTGAAAATACTACCCAAGCTCTAAACATACTTCCTCATAAGGATCTGAGCTGAACAAGGCTTACAGAAAAAAGAGTACAACTCACTTTTAGCTCAAACACACGATTCAAATGAATATGGGTGCATTCCTATGAAACTGAACACTTAACTTACTCTTGGACTTCTCTTAAGCCCCTCTCGAGTCTTATGACTTTCACAAGACTCTTGCTAAGAACAACTTATCGACAAAGAACAGACCTTGCTTTTCTAGCACTCTAGTATGATGGGTAGTCGAATGATTCTGAGAAATGCATGAGTTAGAATAAGTCTCTATCACATAACTCTATTACACGATTAAGAGTATGAAAGAAGGGAAACTTTTCTTAAATGTCTGCAGTCCCTCATTTATAGAAGTGGGGCCCTCACAACCATAAACGCGAACCTACTGACACGACTTCATAGACACCCAAGGACACTTAAACCTTGTACTCTGATACCAAGTTTTTCACGACCCGAGTCTACACGCTGGACGTAGCCGACACTCAAGAACCATTGCTGGTCCCCAAGCGAACCCTCCTCCTGGATGACTACAAGTGCAAGACTAACTCAAGCATACAAAGCTTAAAAACTGAATAAAATTCATGAAACTGAAATACAAAGCTTTAACTCAAATGAAAAACTCTGAATAAAATAATATATTCAACTCGCCATAAAATAGGCAACTTAAGTCTTTAAAACATTTAATAAAATAATGAAAATTACAGACTTCTCAACTATACTAATTATCTATGAAGCCTCTAACTGATAAAGATGCAAGTTGGGACAAGACCCACGACATCCTGACTAAACTGAAAAGTAAATGAAATCCTCCGGAAACAAGGAGGCTCACCATAGCTAACTCGAACTTTCGAATGTATCAAAGAAACTCCTGTTGATGATCCTGAATACCTGTGTTTGCATCATGAGAAGATGTAGGCCAAATGGCTCAGTATGTGGAATGTACGAGCATGTAAGGGGAATTCTAAAACATAAACATAAGCTTGAATCTTAATTAAAAAAAACACATACTTACCTTTTCTCAACTCACTAAACCCAAGAATAAGATACTCAACTCAAAGATTAGATACTCGACTTCAAAGATATGATATTCGACTTGAAATACTCAACTCATGAATACTTAATCGAAATCATTTCATTATAAAATATTTTAAAACAAGTGTAATATAAAGCGAAGGAAAACTGTTTAAAACATGATGTCAACTCATAATCATAAATTCATAAAAGGCATACCATGCTCCCTCTCAATGTCTACATGTGCAATGCATGAATGAAGTCCCATACCCCCATTCATACTAAGCAGAATCCCTTGAGGAACCATGCAATTTCTGCTGTGAGAGTTTTTCTAACCTACAACCATCACATAAGAACTATAGTGATGATACAACGTTATTAGCCCCATGCTGCCGGGGCCATCCTATACCTTGTTGTGGTATAGGACCTGAACTACTAAGTGGATCCACTAGTCTATGCGAAAAGGATTCGTCTAAAAAGTATGACCCTTTTCTACCCATGATGGCTACATGGTTTAAGGGGGCTAATAGTTGTATGAACTCTTCCCCATCGGTGCTCAATACTACTCCCAAAAATATTACATTATATTAGCTCTTTATGTTTAAAAACATACTTATTCTGTGATTTGAGATTAGTGCTCAAAAACATAGCTCAAAGGCTATCTTGGAAATCAAAGTTTCTCCTCTTGCTTCAATTACAAAGCAATTTCCCTTTTCTCAAAACTAGCCCAAAGGCTCTTTGGAAATCTCAGTTTCCGCTCTTATTTAAATGTGAAAATATTTTAAATCTCTTTGGGAAAACTTAGTCCCCATATACTTTTTGAAGAAATGAACTTCAACTTTACCCTTTACTGAACTCAAAATTTAAGTCTTAAAACAAAGTTAAAACATTTATAAAAGACTTCTTAAAAATATGGTTCATGCCGAATTATGGACATGAACTACTCAATGCAATGTTTTCAATAACCATAGATAGAACTCAAGCACTTCAATGATACTACTCATTTCAATAATGCTCAAGTTAGAGTTCATGCAGAATTATGAGGATGAACTACTCAACTCAAAGAATCAAAGATACTTCTCATCTCAAGAATGTTAGACTTATAATATTCATGCGGAATTATGACAATGAACTATTCAATTCAAGGAATCAAAGATACTTCTCAAAAGGGATAAGGAATTCAACACTTAAAGGGTTAGAACTTGAAGATACCACTTTTCTAAAAGATGCTCAACTTATGAAGTTCATGCGAAATGATGGGCATGAAACAACTCGTCTCGATGGTCTACATAACTATATGGAACTCATGTATATGACTCTTTTTATTCTTTGACTTACTTCCTCAAAACTTAGTTCAAATTGATAGTTGATCTCAAAGGATTCATAATTGAACTCAAAGACTTTCTTGAACTCTACTCTTAACTGTCTCTTGAATGTGAATTATGAATTTAATAGTTATAGTTCATGATAAGAAAGATCGCATGATGACAAGGTAGACTCATGAATACATTATTCTCACTCTCATACTCACTTGCTCGAGTCTTCAAACAAGTTATTAGAATTTGTATAAGACTCCTCTAAAAGACAAAAAGGGATTTTCTGAAAAATGTTCGAAAGAACTCTCAAGACTTGACTCTGAACTTTACCTTGAATGTGATTTATGAATTCAAGGTTGTGATTTGTGATAAGAAAGGTCTCATGATGTTTAGGAATAATTTTAGATAGCTAAACATTATAAAAGACTGAAAACAGATATTTGAGAGTGGGTCGGCGACGAGGAGAGGCTCTTAAAATTTTGTTTCAAAAATGAATTTTGAGGCAAAAAATATTGTGTCAGCTCTGAAATGCGGAACAAAAATTCCTAAATCTGAGAAGTGGCTGCGCGACGCGAAGGGGGTTTCAAATTTTGACCGACAAAATTTCTTCTTCGTTTCCTAACCCCAATTCGCCTAAATTCGATTCTTTTTCTCAATCTCTCTTTAGATTTAGATACCCATCACATGTACACTAGAATCTAACTCTGACCCCTCTATTAATTGACACATTAGCCTCAAGAACTCCTCAATCTCAGCCTAATTCAAGAACGAAAGCAAACTCATGAATACATAGCAAGAACATTAAAGCTTCAACTTTTAAAACGAATTTAAAGCTGAAATTAACATGATTGGCATGTGGGTGAACAAACCCAACACTATGGAAGCTTACATACTTGAAAGAATCATCTTGTTGAAGGAACTTGAAGGAAAACCTTCAAAGATGAACCCTAGCCTTAGTGTTTCTTGACCTTGAGCGAGAATCTTTGGAGTGAGTGAGAGGGTTTAGATTTTAGAAAACTGATTTCTCTATACGTTTAGGGAAATTTAGATGACCTCCTAAGGGTTTTTAGGACTAAAATACCCCTAAAGAAATAATTAAAATGAGTTGGGAGTTGGAATAATTTTTCACCAGGCAGTGAGGTCCGTGTTGGCTCCGCGTCGCGGAGATATCGTGCTGCTGCTGCCAGGTTTACGCGATGTTAGCAAATGCGTCATAACTTTTTACTCAGAGCTTGGAATTGAGCAAACTTGGTGGTTTTGGAAAGACCACTCGAAGGGATTTAACTTTATATGTTGTAGCTCAACTAAATCATCCTGCACTAGAAGTTATGGTCATTAAAGTTTACCCGAAACTTAAGAAAAACTTAGCAATGACTTGAATGAACTCTCTTAAGTTCTTCTTGAAACTCAAGGTTCTATATCTAGTGACCTTAACCCTTAGGAAAATTTTAATTCCTTGCAGATATATCACTCACTACGAAGAACGGTTCGAGTCTTAGCTCAAAAATTTTCTGGAGTGTTACAAGAGGTATATGTCAAATTTGGCTCACGCTCTTTAAAGTTGCCTTTGACCATATCAAGAAGAAACTTTTCTAAATCAATCAGAATAACAGGACATATTCTAGGTTTATTTATGCAAGTTTTAAAGCAAGCTAATTACACAAGGCATCGACACTTAAGTCAGACAAGACTACACACTTTTGCTAGTGTGCAACGGTCATTACAAGAGAATCAATTCAATAAATGGCTAATCACAACGAGATGCAACGAGTTCACATATTATCTATGCAACTTCATTTGGCCTTATCGTAGCCATACATTCATATTCGTTCAATTGAGAGCATTATTCAAGTGATCGGTATTGATCGAAGCCAAGACTCAATTTTTTGTGAAAGAACAGCCACAATCAACTCACAAAGGGTGGCAAAAATGTGCAAAAAATTCAAAAACTTTAGGAAGGGTCAAAATCATTTGCAATTTAAAAACAAAAGAGAGCCATGAACTCAAACATCCACAAAAAATAGTTTACAAACAATTTTAAATAGAACAACCCAAATATATACAAAAACACAGACATCCATAGCAAGCAAATAAAGATGAGCCTCACCCCACCACAATCAAAATATATTTGTCCTCAAATATATAACAATAATCCAGAGATCAAATTAAAGAAAGACAGAGATATGGCTAGAGAATAATCCTGGTTAGGTAGCTGTTTTGAGTTGGAGTCCTTCAACAGATGCCTCATAAAGTAGAAGGTATGCTGGGGACGTTTGGTGCATTGCCGAGTGATTCATCAAGCTCTGTATAGCTTTTCTTAGCATTCCAATGAGTCTATCTTCAACCCACACTCTCCAGTAATTAATCAGCTGCCTTTTTGTGCGTTGGCCTGCAGCTTATCCAGTTTGTTTCCATTCGATGGTACAAAACTTCTTAGCAGTTGTGGATGTTTAAACGACAGTGACAATCTGGGTCGCCGATCAGGTGGACGATTCGTCAAAATTGTCCTGAGCTCACCGAGTTTTACAGACTCCAAATTTTGAAGATATCTTGAGTCAAACGGCAGAATAGATTTGATCGCCGGATTTTTCGGTGACTCGCCAACTGGTCTGTTGCTTGCTATTCTACACCTCTTTGGCACCTACTACACTTTAATCTGTAAAACTAAGACACTATTATTTTACTAGTATGCAAATATAAGATAATAAGGGGTTTTGGGTTGCCTCCCAAACAACGCCTTAGTTAACGTCGTGGCACGACGCAAGTTAAGACTTTAAGCTTCATAGTTGGAGCCACCCACATCATGATTAGGTAACCCCTGGTTTTCATGTGCGTGAACATGAGGTAATGCCTGCTCCATAAGCTTTTCTAGCTGCTGGACAACTTTGGAGTAAGACCAAATTATGCGCTTTATGCCTTGAGTGTCCTCTTTCAGTTCGTCCAGTGCTCCATCTTGCTCACTCAACTTTAGTAGAATGGCTGAGAACATTTCCTCAACGTGTTCCACCTCCTTGTCCCTATAGATCTTTCTTTCACCAAGAGGGGCACATTTATCCTTTTTCTTGCACTGAGATTCGATCTTCATCACCCTCTTCTCCTATCCATCCACCTGTGTCCTCAGTGTGGCCAACATAACATCTTTCTCAATCTATCGCTCAGCTTCAACCATGTGGTCTAGCAACTGAGCCACCATCATGTAAGGAATATGTGCAATCCCTCCTGTAATTAGTTGATCAAGTAAGTGCTTGTTTCTAGGATAGAGGCTTCTCTAGAAGAAGTCGAGAAGAACCATGTCAAGGATGCCATGATTTGGACCTTGAGCTAAAAGCCCTTTGAATCCTTCCCACGATTTATGTATTTGTTCTCCCTCCAACTACTTGAAGGTCAGTGTGCAATCTCGGATCCTCATTTCCTCTAGTGAAGGAAAATCCATTAATTTGTGAGTGCTTATTCAACCTAGTTACACCCTGCTTCAGAGCACAACTTAACAGAGAAAGATCAAGAGTAAGGTTATTAAAACTACGGCTAGAACATAACGAAAACTTTACTTAGCTACGATTTCTCAAGTAACACCATTTCCTGGCAGCGACGCCATTTTAATGCTTATTGTCACCAACGATACTAACCTACAGTATGAGAGTCTACGATCGTCGATAGTATAGTAACCCAACTAAATGTTGGGGTTGTGTCCCAATGGCGTGGTTTTGAGAATTGATAGAAAAATAAAATTACGTTCTGACTAGTCGTAGCTAAATATATTGATGAACAAACACATTGTAAATTAAAGGGGGTGACACAAAAGTGTCAAATTATCAAATGGGAGTTTTGTCACAAGTAGTAAAAACAACAAAAAATTAACAAGAAAATCAAGTATGGGGAGAAGTTCTTGGGGTGTGACTGCAATACAAACTTAGATAAATCGTTGGGTACATGCTTTTGATAGGAAATTTGCAAAATAATAGTGACTAGGCTAAGCTTTAAATGGAAATAAGTTCCCTCTCGGCTAACTTTCCCCGTTTCAAATGGGTTCCTCTCGGACACCCATCTTCCGCATGAAGACCAGCCTATGCCTTACCCCACTCACTCTCTCGAGCTAAGTGTTAGGATATGATTCTAGGGCTCACCCTCTCAGGCTGAGCCTCATGTCGACCCACTCCTTAGGCCATCACTCTAGTGGTTTTGGTTTCGCAACCTCCCTTTCGGGCAAGCCGAAAACACATGGGTGGTTTTGTATTTGAAACTACAAACCCATTAAATTAAACCACAACCACTAGGTGAAATCACCATTAAAATACATCTAGCGTATCAACTAGTAAGACCCAACAACAATATCAACACATATTTGCTAAATCACACCCCAAGAATGAAGTTTTTAGGCACACATCAAGAAATAACAAAATACCCCTAAAATGATACTAAAATGAAATGGGTATAGGAAATTAAACCTTGATTGAAGAAAAGGAAGAAGAATGGAGAAGACTCACTTCCAATTTGGGGAAAATGAAATCCTTCTCTCTTCAAGTTTCCCACAAAACCTTCTCAAAACTTGAAAGAAAAATATTTAAAAAGTACTATTCTATTGTGAATAATATAAAAATGGTTCAGCACGTATAAAATTAATAAAGAGTTCAGTATTTATAGAGTTCACAAAATAGCGCTGGCGGATCTTTCGGTGAAGTTAGTAGATGCCGCTAAATGGCTCGATGACTCGCCCTTCTTCTATTTCATCATTGTTTCATTCTTTCCTTCAACATCTTCATGTTCTGGACCATTGGGCAGTATAGTACTGCTTCCCAAAACTATTCTGCGAAGCGCCAACTGCTCCTTTTATCGCCTTTTTGATCCTCTTCATTCAGTGCTTTGCATACTGGAACAAAGGGTGGAGTCTGTGCTTTCGGCGAATTGCCAAAGGTTCTTGGCGATGCTCATGCTTCAGCTTCTTCGTTCTTTTCAGCCCTTTTGTTCCTTTTTGCACCTAAGTGTCCATGCTTCCACTAAAACTTCAAGTACTTGAAACTTAAGAGTTTTCATTAGACATTGAGACAAAATAAGCATTCGAGGACACTATTTCTATCAAAATAAAGCCCTAAATGAGTCCAAGTCGTGGACTCATCACACTGTTTGAGACATCCTTTTTGAACTGATGGACTTGATTTTTTAATTGACGACAAGCAAAAGTTTAAGTTGAGGGTTTTGATGAGTCCACGATTTGGAGTCATTTAGGGCTTTATTTTAATAAATTTAGTGTCCTTAAATGCATATTTTGTGCCAATAACTGATATAAAACCTTTAATTTCAGGTATTTAGATTGAGGCACAAAGCATGGACACTAATAAGCAAAAAGGAACAAGGCAGCTGAAAGAACATAGAAAAGAAGGACTGAGGATCACCTAAACCATTGGGCGAGTCGCTGAATGGCCTTGACCTTGCCTAATGTTCCAATGTACAAAGGCCTAAATGAGAAAATCAAGTCGGCATTAGAAGAGAGTAGTCGACGTGTCACCGAACAATTCCGCAATACAGTATTTCCTTGCCCAAAGTTACAGAACTCAAATTTGATGAAGGCCAATGCAGAAAGGCTATGAACCAGACCAAAGGGTGGATCACCGAGTGGATCACCGATTCCGACTAACTGCATCGACTGGACCTTCGCAACACAGTTTTTGACAACTATAAATACTTGTTTGAATATTTAGTTTAAAAGGAATCAAATTATGCAATTTTAGCATATCAAGTTTATTATTCGGGTTTAGAACTTAGAACCTTTTGTAGAGACATATTTTCTTAGCTTTGAAGATTTCCATTTCTAAGAAATTGTAAGTGGGTGTTTATTCTTCATCTTAAGCCTTTGAAAAGACAATATTTAATCGTACCTAGTTGATGGAAACATATTTCGGTATCGATTTCTATCTTTTTACTATGTCTAGCTAAAGCTCCAATTCCTGGGGTGTGATTATGTGATTATGGGTTGATTTAACTAATGGGTATTGTTAGTTAATAGTTTATTTGTTATTTAAAGGTGATTTCGGCCAGTAATTGTGGTTGAATTTAATAGGGTTGTAGTTGCAAATATAATCTTAACTTTGTGTTTTTTGCTTGGTCGAGAGAGAGGTTTTAAACCCAAAATTATTGATTCAATGGAATTTGGGTATTGGGTTGTCGTGGTTCAGCTCGAGAGAGTGAATCCTAAGCCTTTTTCCACCATTCATCTTGAGACAGTGAATGGACTAAAGCGAAGGTTGTGCTTCATTGCCGCTTATTGGTGTTCGAGAGAAACCAATTTGAATCGGAGTAAATTGTTCGAGAGAAAGTTTATCCCCACTAAAGTATAGGTTATTCACTGATTTTCAGTAGTTTACTGTTAATTGGAATTACCCGGTTGTTTACCTTGGCCCATAATCCTATCACATCCCAAGAATCCCATCTCCATATTTGTATTTTCATATTATTTACTATTTTTAGTTGCTAGATGGATACAAACCCCTTTTTGATACTTGACACTTGTGTCACCCTTTAATTTATTATGTTTTTGTTCGTAAATATTTATAACTATGATTGACTTGAACACATTTATGCTTATCTGTTGATTCTCAATTACGAACCACTCCCTTGGGACTCGACCCCAACTCACTAGTTGGGTTATATTACTACTCAAGATCGTTGGCATTTGAACTAGAAGTAGTGTCCTGATATGTGAAATCAAATGTCCTTTCATAATTCATGCTTTAATGTTATTATAAGAACTCCTTTCAACAACACAACGATAATCATCATCATTGATACTTCACTCTCGAAGCATCCTTAAAACGTTTAAATAAATTTCATGGATACATGCTTGATTTCATAATCTCCCCTTTCATAATTCAAAACCCAAATCATATCATCATAACCGAAAAATATGGGATTTACATGGTTTAATCTGAAATCATCATAAAATCATAGTATTTCATCAATTCATGCATAAAAAATCATAATTCAATCTTTTAAATCAACATTGAAGAGAACTTGTGCCAATTGAAGAAAACCCTAACTCAATTAGGGATTTCTAACTTTGAAAATAGGATAATTTGGGAATTCTGTGAATGGAAGAAATACGTATATGAAAATTATCATACCTTAATGCCAAAAGCTTGCCTTCAATGGTGGAATTGAAAGCTTGCCTTGAAACCCTATATTGAACCCTTCTTCTTCTTCAAGTTTCTAGAGAGAGAAATATTTAGGAGAGAAAGAACTTGATCTCCTTTTGATGAATTTGAAGAGAATGAAGTAAATGAATTAATTTGGGGGTTGAAATCACTTATATGGGGGTCTTAGACATAAGAAAAATGACATAGTATCAATATAAAATAATTAGAAAAAGTCCCAACTTCCCTGACTTACAGCTGACGTGAACCTCCAGATGGAGGCCCACACGAGCCATATAGGCAGTCATGGTCCCTTTACCAGTGTCCAGGCAAGCCTTGCCCTCCTCTCACGCCTACCTTCAAGGGTCGTCTAGAGCTTCACGAGCCATCTAGTATCTCGTGTTGAGGGTCAGTCTTAAGGTTGCTACTGCCTCTCTATTCACGGTCATCACCATGTTTCGTGGTGCTCATTATGAGTCGTCTAGGTACTCGTGGGAGGGGAGCCCTCTTTGGCTTGACACTGTTAGCTTTCATGTGTCTACACCATGCCTCGTTGGTCCCTTACTTAGCCTACTATATTCCGAGGTGTTACAGCCTTGGGACTGAAACTAACAATCATACAAGACCAAAATGAATCCTCTAGTGCTGATGGATCTGTCAAAAATCATATATGACATCACAATCTCTGGATATTGAATAAATTCAACTATCACTTCAAAAACCTCTAAAAGGGCAAAACCCAGACCAAACTCTCTGACTACCTTGAAAAGCATGCCACCAAATTCAGCAGCACATAAAATCTACAAGAAACTTATAGGAATGGGTAAAATATTAAAAGCTTACAAAAGCACACAAATCACAATGAGGGTCGTTACATTTTCCTAAGCATTCTGACCTCCAATTTAGGATCTTAAAAATTGAAAAATCTTTAAATGCAATAGCTCTAGATAGGTTAAGCAAAGAAGTTTCTTCTCTAGGCTCCGCAACTATCACGGTCTTGCAGAAGATATTTCTAATCCAGAATTCGATAATCAGTCTAAAGAAGAAATTTCTATAAAGGTGGCCACAAACAAAATGAGTTCTCCAACGGGTGAAAACCACAAAAACTGTACTCCTTCAGAGTTACCCATGTGGATATTGCTATAGAAGTAAATCATGATGTCATGAAGGATAATTATAATGCCAACAATATATATGAATGGAAACATAAATGCATGTTCTAAATACAACCATATGTACAAATACAACAAATTAATATGGTTCCACTACTTATAAAGGAGGGTTATGTTTAAAGATGAAGAAACACAATTCATACATTCGATTAAAATGGAGGGCTATGATTAAAGATAAAAAAACACAATTCATGTGCCTTTCTACGTGGCACACATGGGTGACCTATTTTAGGGCACTTGGATTGCCAATTTTTCTTGGTCAAACTAGCCTATTTAAATTATGACTAAATTTTTTATTTAATAGTCATAATCGATTAAATAGAAAATATTACTTTGCAAGACTCATTTATTTGACAAAAATTGATCATTCATAAAATAAAATTTGTATGAACTACTAACGAATTAATTAATTAGGCTTCCTAAATCGAACAATATACATAAAATATTTATTTGAAATAACAGAAATTGTATTCAATCTAAAATGGATTTAATCTTTTGAAAAGATATTTATTTGGTATATATTATCCCAAATATGATAAAGCAAGTAGTTAACAGTTGTATATATTTTAGTATTTAATTTTTTTTAAAAAATTATGAATTGATTTGTTGATGAAATGGAATGAAACAATCAAAAAATATTTTCATACATAAAAACTTTTATTTTTATTTATTTAATAAATAAAAAGTGGAGAGTAAAAATTTGGTGTCAACACTTAGGATGAAGTCCCTACAAAGGCATTTAGCATGATTTTCATGGTTTAGATTAGTATTATCATATTTTGTATAGCACATTGGGACTCTGAGTTAGACTTGAGCACGGTTTAAGCATGCAGTAGTGAGGAGTTAGGGACTTCGACTCATTTAGGGCTTAATATTTAGAGTTTTAGTGTCCTAAATGCCTGTTTATGCTCCAAACTAATGTTAAAATGCTAATATGCAACAATGAAGGCAAAAGACAAAAGCAAAGACAAACCAAACAAAAAGGAGAGAAAAAGGTGAAGAAAAGCAAGGTTGTTGCTCGCCAAAGCAACTCGCCGAGTTGCCGAGTAACTCTTCAGCTAGCCAAATGTTACAGCAGGCCAACCCATGGACAAAGCCAACTCGGTGAGGAGATTGTTATTTCGGCGAAGCACCGAATGGATCGGCGATGGAGATTTTGATTGCCTAGAGTTACAGAAGGGAATTGGTAAAAATATAAGCCAAAAAGACGATGGGAAGGAGCACTCAGCGCATCGCCAACATGGTCGGCGAAGCCCAACTGATTTCGCTAAGTTGCTCAGAATGTGAAAATATGAGAACATATAAATGTGATTTTCAAAAGGATAAAAATGATTTCAGGTGTTTTTTAGAGTTCCCACATTGTCCTGTTCTGGGTTTTTAATCCCTAACATTGTTCATTAACTTTCTTAGTAGGGATTTAGGGTTTTTTTTTTATTTGGAACATAATTTGAGCATTTTGAATACTTGTGGTTTGTTACCCATGTTGATGGAAAAAATAGTTAGTAACTATTTCTTGCTCTTTATTATGTGTGGCTAAAACCCCCATTCTTGGGGGTGTGATTATGTGATTGAATGTTTCAATTAGCTTATGGCTATTGGTATTTACTGATTTTATTGTTGATTTGAAGTGGGTTCATTTGACAGTTGAGTTTTAATTTATGAATTGTAGTTGCAAATATAATTGTGGCCTAGAACTCTAAGCTTGATTGAGAAAAAAGTTTTAGAGTTAGACTATCGGTTGATGATTGTAATGATTGGGTTATTATAGACTTAGCTTGAGAAAGTGTGTCTAATTTCAGTTCTACCAAACTAGCTTGAAAAAGTAGATTGATTAAGGTATTGGGTTGTTCATTAATGTTGTGCTTGCCGAGGTTTGAGAGAACTCGCTTGATTTGTGATAGTTAATTGAGAAATAACCATTTAACCTTATACCTGGCCTACCCACTAAAGTTCTACGACATTTAGTAAATAGTAATTACCCATTTAGTGTAATTAGCATTCAATTAATCACACTCCCACGGATCCTATCTACCTCTTTATTCCCGATTGATTGTAGTTCTTGTTCACTCAAATCCCCCCATTTGACATTAAATGTGCACCCCTTGCCCTTTACTTTATTGGTTCGAAAATGTCTACCCCTACAAACGATTAGAACACCATTTCACTTCGTAATTGAATTTTTTCATATATCACTACTTGTGGTATCGACCCTAAATCTTAGTTGGGTTTATAGTTGATTGCGACCGCCTACACATAGAAACTGATGAAGTGTTATTGAGAGTTATCAAAGATGGCATCGCTGCCACGGTGTCACACCTCGGAAATTAGTAGGTTGATCTAGAGCCTAAACATGAGGGTTAACGTCAAGGGTTAAGGGCAAGGGCCAGGGGTTTGGGTGAAGGGCATGGCTAGGGGGCCAAGTCTGCCTAAAACTAGCCTAAGCCACTGCCTACCATGACAATGAGGGTCTTCACGACCCATGGTGGCCACCACGAGTCATGATGCCATCCGTGGTTGGTGAGAAAGTGTGCCCCCAAAGGTGCCCAAGCCAAGGCTCCCCTTTACGAGCCACTTCACAGCTCGTGGTAATGACCACAGGCCATGGGAAGGCTCGTGGGGCTGCCTTAACTTCATGGGAGGAGTATCAAGTTAAAGGGGCTACTGGTCAAGGGACCACGGACACCACCATGAGCCGTGGTGCCCTTGACTGATAGTATAGGGGTTCATGAAGTCCCCTTAGGTGTATGGGAGGCAAGGCTTTGAAGCCTTAGCCACTGCCTCAAGACCACGACTTGTACTTGACCACGGATCGTGGGAGGTCTCGTGGTCATGCCTTAAACTTGTAGAGGCCAAGAACCCAAGCCATAGCCACTGCAAAAGGAACACTGGCAGGACCGTGACTCGTCAGGCCAATCGTAGTGCCTAGGAGTGGGCTGCCTAGTCGAGGGTCTTTTTTAAAATTCCTAATTAATTAGTTATTTTAAGTCCCCTAGGGCTTGAAGAACCAACAGTTTTCTTCTCAAATTTAGGAGAAAACTCCATTAAGGTATGGTAGTCTTTATCCTTTATTAAGTTTCATTCAAGGAGCCCTTTCCAAAACATGATTTCAAGTTTCCAAATTCCCCCCAAAAGTAGGGTTTTCAATCTAAGCATGGGTTCAATTCTAAAACATTTTCAAAAGTTTATACATGATGAATTATGATTTTATTTTTGAAATAATGATGAATTATGGTGAATTTCCCCATGAACCCATGTTTACCCCAAAAGACTAAATTGGATGTTTGTGAACTGGGTTGATGCATTATGGAAGTATGTGAAGAGATTAAGTCTATATTGATTTATTTTATTGAATTATTTCATAATGCATGCCTATATTGTAGTATTCTAGGTGTGTTGGTGAATTGTGGTCCTGGGCCTTGAAAGGCAAAGTATGAAGGTTGATGTATGATCATGGTGTTATGTAAATTTTTTATGATTTCAATGCACAAAATATGATCATGTCTACAATGCAATTGTGTAGATATTGAAAGGCTATTCTCAATTATGCATTCATGAATGTTGATGGTATATGTGAAGGGTTTCTTCAATGTAATGATGTATCTTGAATTTGTAGGCTTACGCATCCTCTTCTCATGTAATGAATATGTCTTGACTAAATGAACGTGAATCAATAGTCCAATGGCATTCTTTTCATATTAAGTCAATGATACAATGTAATGGTGAATCTTGAATCGATAGGTCAATGGCATTCCTTTCCTAAAGATTCAATGAGCTATCCTAATGATGTACCGAGAAATGATAGGCCAATGGCATTCCTTTCATGTGTGTAATGATGTACCTTGGGTCGATAGGCTGATGGCATTCCTCTCAAGTGTAATAATGAAAATGAACTACTCTATGGGAATGGAGGCAAAGTACCGAGTGGATATGGTAAAATGGAAACTCTCCCCACGTTAGGTTAGAGTTCCAATGAACATCGTTCTTATCATATAACTATGTGCCCACATAGGTCATTAGCTAGTGCATCCACCAAAGCTAAAATGTTACCGGTCCTACCTTAGGCAAGTAGACCACCTCTTTACGGTGTGGGGTTATGACCCTGGATTCCATGGTTTGGTCTCATGATTATGTCAGTTAATGCTTATTCCCATTATGTGAGATACGTGCTATAGTTACTTGAGAGTTACGTGCTATGGTGTGATTCTCCAATGTTTTAATGTCTAATGAAAGAATGCACTCAAAGGAAGCTAATGAAGAATGTGTACCTAAATGCTTAATATTAAGATGCATGCTTTACTTGGATTATATTATGAGTTACCTTCCTTGTCATGACTCTGTCTATGTTCTTTATGAATGAGTATTGCCTAAAGATGAGTATAATGGATGGTAACTTCATCTTTGGAGGCCTCAAAGTTGTACTTTGTATGGATGGTTGTATAAGATGCCATTCATACATTGCATATATAGGTTAGGGTTACTTAAGGTGAAGGTTCTAATGTGATGAAATGACTTATATGCTGATTATGTTGTATCTTATGCCTCTTATACCAAAGTTCATGATGTTTTCTTAAATTGGCATATAGCATGATTTATAAGCAAAAATGTCTTTTTAAGCATGATTTTTGCATGGCTATCATACTTAGTACATTAAATGTTCTAACCCATATTTCTTCTATTTTCTACAAAGTGTAGGTTCCGGCAAGTGAGTTGATTTCTTCTAGTTCAAAGTGCTTGGATTTATTTCTTCCAAAGCTTGTGGTATGTCTTCATGGAACCGAGGACAAGTGCTTTATTGATGTTTCATGTCTTTTCTTGTATTAGACATTTTTAGACTTTCTATTGTAAGAGTCGTGATCGTATCCTTAATTCCAACGTTTTCTAGACAGCCATGTGAGATTAGTAGACTTTCGTTATTTTATAAGATGTTTTCGATTGTATGGATTTAAAAGAGTTTTTAATTTTGCACTATTTCTATTATCTTATTTGATGACATGCTATGAGGCTTGTATGAGGCTCTTCAGAGTCTTGTACACCGTGTCACGTCCGGGGTGTAGGCTCGGGTCATGATAAACATGGTATCAGAGAACAAGATTTTGGGGTTGCCTTTAGGATGAATGTCTCACAAGCAACATCTAGTAGAGTCTTGTTCATGAGTGTGATGCGCGTCACATTTATGAATGAGAGGCTATAAGACGATAGAAAGCTACATTTCTTTCATTACTCTTTGAGTCGTGCCATAGAGTTTGACCCTATAAAAGCCCTTTTCCCAACCTTTCTCTTGTGTTTATAGGCTATGAATACAAGAAAGGGGAATGCAAGAAGGATGGAAGAAGAGATTGTGAATTTCCTCCCCAAGGTCTTCAAGGTAATCAAGTTCCTCAAGGCAATCAAGCTCTGGTGGATCCCCCGGCCATGTCCAATGAAGAAGTTAGGTCGACTCTTTTAATGATGGCTCAAGTTGTAACTACTCAAGCCCAAGCTATGACAACTTAAGCCAATAGGGGTGTTGAGACACATATGAACCCTATCGTGAGCACTATGGCTTCTAGGTTGAGGGACTTTGTGAGAATGAACCCTCCGATGTTTCTTGGTTCCAAGGTGGGAGAGGATCCCCAAGAGTTTGTGGATGAAGTGTATAAGGTAGTTAATGCTATGGGGGTGACTTCTGTAGAAAAAGCGGAACTAGCCGCTTACCAATTGAAGAATATGGCCCAAGTTTGTTTTACTCAATGGAAGAGCAATAGGTCGGTATGAGCGGGTCCCATAGTTTGGGGGTGTTTAAGAAAGCATTCCTTGATAGGTTCTTTCCCCGTGAGAAGAGAGAGGCTAAGGTGGAGGAGTTTATCAATCTTAGGCAAGGTAGTATGAATGTCCAAGAGTGCTCTTTGAAATTTACCCTATTTTCTAAGTATGCTCCATCTTTGATGTCTAATCCGAGGGATGAGATGAGTAGATATGTGATGGGTGTGTTCGACCTAGTTGAGAAAGAATGTCGTACGACAATGCTCCGTGATGATATGAACATCTCTAGGCTTATGGTATATGCTCAATGAATTGAGGAGTCCAAACTTCAGAGAAAGAATAGCGAGTTGAAGAGAGTTATATTCGATGAGCAAGGTCAACCAAAGTTCAAAAAGAGAGCTCCAAACCAAAATTCTTCAAGCACCGCTAGGGTTAACCAAAGTAAAGGAATTGGACCTCTATTTTCTAAACCTATTTGCACCACTTGTGGGAAGAAGCATCATAGGAAGTGCTAGCCGGTACAAATGGGTGTTATGGTTGTGGAAAAAGTGATCATCAAGTGAGAAATCGCTCTACACTCACAGTAAAGGGGAGAGAGGCCAAGCAAGCTTCTACTAGTGTCCCGCACCCTTATGCTACAATTAATAGTCATTTTTATGCACTTCGGGCTAGAGAGGACAAATGAGCTCTTCCGGATGAAGGCACTGGTATGTTGATAGTTCCTTAAAGTTGTAAATGTTTTATTGAGGTTCCTCTGTTATTTTCATGTTAGTCTTTGAATGGGCTTACTCCCAAGGGCGAGATGGTATGCTTAGAGTTCCGGTATCCTTATCAGTTTCTTCTATTCCTATTCAGGCTTGAGACCAAGGGTTCCTTGTAGCTTGTTTCATGTTTTGGAGTCATGTGTGATTTAGGTTCTTCCAGGATCTCCTTATGTTATACATGTTCTTAATGAACTTATTGTTTAATGAGAAAATGAATTTTCATAAACTATGTTCCTCATGTTGATGTGCATTTGGTGAGAATTGCCTATATGCATCATGAGGTGCATTATTGAACATGCCTAAATGTGCTTTTGAGAGTAATTGCATAATTTGCTTAATGATGTTATGATGAGCATGATTTGAGTCGGAGAAGGAAATTCCTCCAATGAAATGAGAAATGTTGATGTTTTCGTGCATAATGGGTTTGTAGATGTAGTTCCCACTTCCTTTTGTTGCCTTGAGTTTATTGATATGGAGTTGGTGTATTCCTCCTATGAATTGTGCATTATATTGATGTGTCATGCATGATGGGCTGCTAGTCTTGAGTCTTTAATTCCGTAAGGTGTTTAAATGTGTCATTCAATGAAGAATGTTCCCAAGGGGGAGATAATGTAACAGCTCGGAAATTAGTAGGTTGATCTAGAGCCTAAACTTGAGGGTTAATGTTAAGGGTTAAGGGCAAGGGCCAAGGGTTTGGGTGAAGGCCATGGCTAGGGGGCCAAGGCTTCCTAAAACTAGCCTAAGCCACTTCCTACAATGACCACAAGGGTCTTCACGACCCGTAGTGGCCACCACTAGTCGTCGTGCCACCCGTGGTTGGTGAGGCAGTGTGCCCCCAAAAGTGTCCAAGCCAAGGATCCTCTTCACAAGGCACTCACGGCCCGTGGTCATGACCACGGGCCATGGGAAGGATCGTGGGGTTGCCTTAGATTCATGAGAGGAGTGTCAAGTTAAAGGGGATACTAATCAAAGGACCACGGGCACCATAACAATCTGTGGTGCCCTTGACGGATCGTATAGGGGCTCGTGAAGACCCTTTAGGCATGTTGGAGGCAAGGCCTTGAAACATTAGCCACTGCCTTAAGACCACGACTCATGGTCTTGACCACGGATCGTGGGAGCTCTCGTGGCCATGCCTTCAACTTGTAGAGGTCAAGACCCTAAGCCATAGCCACTGCCCAAGGACCAGGTCCACGACTAGTGAGGCCTCTCGTTGTGCCTCGGAGTGGGCTGCCTAGTCGAGGGTCTTTTTTAATTTCCTAATTAATTAGTTATATTGTGGGGTCAATTTTAATTGTTTTAGTACACCTATATAAACTATTTTAAGTTATTAAACACCTCATTTACCCCATTATTTCCAAAAACCCAAATCAAACCAAAGAGTTCATCTTCTCCAAAATTTCTCTCTCTAGAAGTTTCAAAGGAAGAGGAAGAAGAAGTGGAGGCCAGGGCTTGAAGAACCAAGGTGTTTCTTCTCAAATTTAGGTGAAAACTTTATTACTTTATGGTAGTCTTTATCATTGATTAAGTTTCTTTCAAGGAGCCCTTTCCAAAACATGATTTCAAGTTTCCAAATTCCCGCAAAAAGTAGGGTTTTCAATCTAAGCATGGGTTCAATTCCAAAACATTTTCTAAGGTTTATACATGATGAATCATGATTTAATTGCTGAAATAATGATGAATTATTGTGAATTTCCCGATGACCCGTGTTTTCCCCAAATGACTAAATTGGATGTTTGTGAATGAAATTGATTGATTATGGAAGTATATTAAGAGATTAAGTCTATATTGCTTTAGTTTTTTGAATTATGTCATTATTCATGCCTAAATTGTAGTATTCTAGGTGTGTTGGTGAATTGTGATCCATGGCCTTGAAAGGCAAAGTATGAAGGTTGATGTATTATCATGGTGATATGTAAATGTTTATGATTTCAATGCAAGCAATATGATCATGTCTACAATGCAATTGTGTAATTATGGAAAGCCTGTTCTCAATTATGCACTCATGAATGTTGATGGTATAGGTGAAGGGTTTCTTCAATGTAATGATGTATCTTGAATTGGTAGTCTTAGGCATCTTCTTCTCATGTATTGAATGTGTCTTGACAAAATGAACATGAATCGATAGGCCAATGGCATTCCTTTCATAATAATTCAATGATATAATGTAATTGCGAATCTTGAATCGATAGGTCAATGCCATTCCTTTATTAAAGATTCAATGAGCTATCCTAATGATGTACCATGAATCGATAGGCCAATGGCATTCCTTTCATGTGTGTAATGATGTACCTTGGGTCGATAGGATGATGGCATTCCTCTCAAGTGTAATAATGAAAATGAACTACTCTATGGGAATGAAGGCTAAGTACCGAGTGGAAATAGTAAGTCCCATATTAGTTTAGAGTTCCAATGAACATCTTTCTTATACCATAACTTTGTGCCCGCATAGGTCATTAGCTAGTGGATCCATGTTATGACCCTAAAATGAAATAGAATGAACTAGAGATTTTCATGTGTTTTAGAAGTTAGTAACTTGTTTAAATGTTTAGTTTTTACCTTTAAAGTCTAGTTGGAAGAGTTTTGAGGTTGAACGTCAAGGGACGACCGTGACGTTTGTAAACTAGTCTTGTGAGTTTATGTGTTCTAAGTTGTGTATGGTAGTTCCTTGCCTTGGTTGAAAGAGTTTAGTGATTCAACTTTAAGGAATGTATTAGACTCCATGTTCAAAAGGTGATTTTGTATGATGGGTAAGGGTGAAGGATTGTGCCAAGCCAAGGAGAACAACGCCTAAACAAAGAGGGCAAGGCTTTCACAACCATGGCCAAGCTACTGACCCATGACCACGGACCACTTCACGGCCAGTGGTCATGACCACGGCTCGTGAAATATGGCCGTGAAGGTCAGTTGGTGCAAAACTTGCAAGGCCACTTAGCCAAGCCACTACCTCCAACTTCACGAGCATCACCACGACTCGTGGTGTTGACCACGGATCGTGGGAGCTTTCGTGAACTTGAATTTTCCTTGGAGGACTTGGCAAGTGAGGGATGCACACTATCTAGGGGACTACGTGCACCACCACGAGCTGTGGTTCTCTTCACGACCCATCCAAGTGGGCGTGGTCCCTGACGGGGCTGCCTAAGTGAAGGGTTTTTAAGTAATTTCGTTTTAAGTTTTTAATAAGTGGTGTTGATTTTAAATGGTTTATATCATTAATATAAATAGTTTAAAGTCTTAAAACCTTCTTTTAACTCATTATTCTCAAATACCCAACCTTCAAAGTTCTTCTCTCTCAATATTTCTCTCTCAACTCAAGGAAGAAGAAGAAGTGGGAACTAGGGTTTGGATTCAAATCTTTCTTCACCAAATTTCTTTGGGAATTCATCAACTAAGGTATGGTGGCTCCTTATCTAGGGCTAGTTTTTGCCCTAGAGCGAAATTTCAAAATGGTTTCCAAGATTTGCAAAAGTTATGAAAAAAACCCAATTCTTCCTCAAACTAATGGGTTCTTGTATTAAATGGTTTCAAACAATTTGTTATGATTATATTATGGTTTGATTGATGTTTTAAGGTAAAAAAACCATGGTCCCATGATCTCCCTAAATTCCTAAATGTGGCTTATGAAATGTGTTTGATAATTATGATTGTATATTAAAGGAATTGTGCTTAGATTGACTTGTATTATTGATTCTTATTGTTACCTATATCATTATATGATGCATTGTCGGAGGATTGATAAATTGTGGTTATGGCTTTAGATGAAGGGTAAGTTGACCTAATCTCAAGGTATTATTAGAATTGTTCTTGTATGGGTTGATCCACTTATGGTGGAGGTACTTATGTGTTGTATTGTATTGTGATTTTTTCCATGAAGGCATTATATGGGTAATTGATGTATTAGTGTATTATCATATAAGTGAAGGTGCTTATATGGTGACAATGTGATCTTGTATAATGTGTTATTGTATTGTAAATGAAAGTATGTTCTCTCTTATTGTTTATATGTGATGATGATAGACTATGAAGGGTTTCTATATGATGTACCTTGAAGTACTAGACTTAGGTGTCTCTTCTTGATACATGAAAGCTTCTTGAATGTGATCCCTTGACTTGGTAGGCATAGGCATCCATTTCTTGAGTAATGAATGAATGAATGAACGTCTAGGATCGGTAGACCAAAAGTTGGTGCCCTTCTATAAATGACTAATGAGGCATTGTAGGCTATGTCTTGAATCGGTTAGAGCTAAGCATGGTGCCCCTTTGTGATGAGTCTAGGACCCTATGTGAATGTAAAGCATTGAAGGGGTAAACCTAAGGGTGATGGCCTCTTTCTTGTGTTAAATCATAGATTTAGAGTTAGTGGACCAAAACGGTAGAAAACCCTCTCTAAGAAAGTCAATGAGCTACCCTTTATGAACCTTAATTGGTAGATCCTTGTGGTGCCCTTCTTGGTAGACTGTTATGTGTTGGTAGGCCTAATGATGGCGCCTTCTCCAGTACTCACATGTGAATGAAATTACTCTACGGGAATTAAGGCTAAGCACTGAGTGGATATGGTTAAGATGGTGGCTTTCTCCGAGTATGAGGTTAGAGGACAATGAACGTCTTTGTATATTATCCCATAAACCATGTGCCTACATGGGTTGTTTACTAGTTCTACGCTTTGCAAGTAGAACACCTTCCACGGTGTGGTTTTTATGATACCGGATTTCATGCCTATCCAGTGTAGTCTATGTCGGTTAATGCCTATTCCCATCTAGTAGGATGTACACTCTAGTTAGTTGATAGGTTCTATAACGTGAGGGTAGTAGTATGTGATGCTATCTACACATGGAACGAGTAGGCCTTTAAGGTACTAAAGTTAGTTCCCTAAGTCTTTAATGACTATTATGTGAAGTCCCATATATGCAAGAATGTCTGCTTAAACGTCTCTAATAATGAATGTTGACTTATTGGTTTATGTTGAAAGCGAAGGTCCTTATCTATGGTAGTTTTGAGGAACACTTAGGTGTACGTGAAGAGGTTGTATGGGTGGCCCCTTCATGTCTTACTTAGGTCGGTCTTAGGATAACCTTGGATGGAGGGTCTTAAATTATGAAACGGTTTACTTGAATAACATGGATATGTCATGTAGTTTGGTATTAGTTGAGCATGTATATTATGTGAGGATTATCTTGTATCTGGATGGTGTCATGTAACGTGTCCTTTTTACTTGTATTATGAAGTTTTATTAATAAAAATAGCATGAAAAGCATATACCATAAATAAAAGTCCCTTTTCGCATGTTTTTGCATAGTCATCATACTTATTACTTAATTGTGCTAACTCCGTTCTTTTCCATGTTTTACTACAAGTGTAGGTATTGGCAATTAAGCTGCTTTCTATAGTGAAGCTTGGGACTAGAGTTTCCCTCAAGACTTTGGTATGTCCTCATATGTCGAGGACAAGGATTCTATATTCTAGTTTCTTTTATTAAGACATTTGTAATAGACTTGTAGTTTCTTTCAAATGTAAAGGGCCGTGCCCCTAGTATATTTCGTGGAGTTTTGGGTCTACGTTGGCCATGTGAGACTAGTATTCCGCTTGTGTATAAAGACTTCTTTAAAATGTTGTTGACTTTCAAGTCTTATGAGTTTGGTTTAATAGGATTTAATTCCGCACTATTATTATTGCCTATATGATGAATGAATGCTAAGGGCTTGTATAAGACCTCTTCGAGGTCGAATACGCCATGTCGCGACTTGGGGGTTCTCTTGGGTCGTGACAAACTTGGTAACAACGCATAAGGTTTTGGGAATGGTTTATGGTTCAAAGTCTCACAAGCCACATCTAGGAGAGTCTTGTTGATCGGTGTGAGTCGTGACTTAACTATGAGCGAGAGGCTATAGGACTATTCAAGTTACCCTTCTTTCATATTCTTAATGTCGTGCCTTAGAGTGTGGTACTATACATGTCCCTTTTTCTAATCCTTTGTCTTGTGTTGATACCATATGAATACAAGGGCTAATCCTAGGAGAGCGGAAGAGGAGAATGTGGATGCGGGAGTTCCTCCCCAAGGTCTTCAAGGTGACCAAGTCCGCTTAGGCAATCAAGAGAATGTGGTTCCGGTGGTTCCATCGGCCATGACTAATGAAGAGATTAGGGCGGATTTTCTAAATCTTGCTCAAGCCATGACAGCTCAAGCTAGCCGAGATGTGTGGCCTAGGGTGAATGCTAATGAGAGTACCGTAGCCTCAAGATTGAGAGACTTTGTGAGGATTAACCTCCTATCTTTCTTGGCTCTAGAGTGGGAAAAGATCCCCAAGAATTCTTGGATGAAATCGATAAGATAATCATGCTATGGGAGTTTCTTCTAGGGAGAAGATGGAGTTGGCTTCCTACCAATTGAAGGAAGTGGCCCAAGTGTGGCTCACACAATGGAAAGCCAATAGGCCGGTTGAAGCGGGTCTTATAGAGTGGGAAGAGTTTAAGGAAGCATTCATAGGAAGGTACTTTCCATGGGAAAAGAGGGATTTTAAGATTTAGGAGTTCATACATCTTAAGCAAGGTAACGTGAGTGTTGAGGAGTATTCTTTGAAGTTAACCTTGTTGACTAAATACGCTCCATCTTTGGTGTCTAACCCTAGAGAGGAGATGAGTAGGTTTGTGAACGGTGTAACCGAGTTAGTCAAGGAAGAGTGTCGTACGGCCAGGCTACATAACGACATGGATATTTATAGACTCATGGTGTATGCTCCCTCCATTGAAGAGTCCAAGCTTAAGAGGTTGGGTAGAGATTTTTTAGCGGGCTAGATCCGATGATCAAGGTCAACCTAGGTTTAAGAAGAGGGCTTCTAACCAAGATTCTGCAAGTGCTTCTAAGGTTAATCAAGAGAGAGGTGGTGGGATTAAGCATTTTGGGAAGTGTCTAGCCGGTATTAATGGATGCGATGGTTGTGGAAAGAATGATCACAAGGTGAGGGATTGTCCTACTCTTGCGGCTAGAGGAAGGGATACTAGACAAGTTTCTTTTAGTGGTCATAAAGTTGATGATCAAAAGAATACTCATTTCTATGCTCTCCAAGCCAACAATAACAAAGGAGCTAATCCGGATGGAGGTGCCAATAAGTTATAGTTCCTTGCTTTTGTGATGAGGTCCTTATGTGTTGTTCATGATAGTCTAGTTGGGTTTCTTCTAAGTGGGGGATGGTTTGTTGAATAGTAAGGTTGTGAGAGTGTTTATGCCCTTGTCTCTTTCCTTATATTCTATTCAAGCTTGAGACTTAGAGTTTCCAGTAGCATGATGCATGTTTCGGAGTCTTTTGTGAAAAATGAGTTTCCATGGTCTCCTTATGTTAGGCATGTTTTAATTAGTTTATGTTTACATGAGAAAATGAGCTTTAATGATTTTGTCCCTCATGTTGTTATGCCTCTAGGATGAATTGCCTAAATGTTGCATGAGTTGACTTGTGAGCATGCCTAAATGTGTGTTTTTGAAAGTGTTGCATGATTGTGCTTTTATGGGAAATTGGCATGATGTGCTTAATATTGTTGAGGTGAGCAGGTTGTGAAGCGGAGAAGGAAGTTCCTCCAAATATGAAATGAGAAATGTGAAGTCTTGATGCATAATGGTTGTAGATGTTGTTCCTACCTTCTTGTAGTGTTTTGAGTCTTCTACATGGAGTTGATGTTCCTCCTAGTTATAGGTACTAAATATATTGTTGTATGTATGATTGTGGGCTGCTAGTCTTGAGTCATTACCTTTATTTATTTTAAGTGTCATTCGAAGGCGAATGTTCCCATGTGGGGGATTATTGTTATGACCCTAAAATGAAATAGGATGAAGTAGAGCTTCTCATGTGTTTTAGAAGTTAGTAACTTGTTTAAATGTTGAGTTTTGACCTTTAAAGTATAGTTGGAAGAGTTTTGAGGTTGAACGTCAAGGAACGACCATGTCATTCGGAAACTAGTCTTGTGAGTTTATGTGTTCTAACTTGTGTATGGTAGTTCCTAGCCTAGTTTCAAAGACTTTACTGAGTCAACTTTAAGGCACGTGTTAGACTCCATGTTAAAAAGGTGATTTTATATGATGGTTAAGGGTGAAGGCTTGTGCCAAGCCAAGACGAGCAAGGACTAAACCAAGAAGGCAAGGCTTGACTAACCTTGGCCAAGCTACTGCCCCACGACCATGGACTACTTCACGGCCAGTGGTCATGACCACGGCTGGTGAAATGTGGTCGTGAAGGTCATTGGTGGCAAAGCTTGCAAGGCCACTTAGCCAAGCCACTGCCTCCAAGTTTACGAGCATCAACATGACTCGTGGTGTTGACCACATATCGTGGGAGCTTCCTTGAACTTGACTTGGCCTTGGAGGGCTTGGCATGTGAAAGATGCTCATTGTCTAGGCGACTACGGGCACCACCACGAGTCGTGGTTCCATTGACGACCCGGCCAAGTGGGTGTGGTTCCTGACGGGGCTGCCCAACTGAAGGGTTTTTAAGTAATTTTGTTTTAAGTTTAACGTGTGGGGTTGATTTTAAATGATTTATATCATTAATATAAATAGTTTTAAGTCTTAAAACCTTCTTTTAACTCATTATTCTCGAATACCCAATTCAAAACCTTCAAAGTTCTTCTGTGTCAATATTTATCTCTCAACTTAAGGTAGAAGAAGAAGTGGTAACTAAGGTTTTGATTCAAAGCTTTCTTCACCAAATTTCTTTGGGAATTCATCAACTTAGGTATGGTGGCTCTTTATCTAGGGCTAGTTTTCACCGTACGGCCAGATCTCAAAATGGTTTACAAGGTTTTCAAAAGTTATGAAAAACCCCAATTCTTCCTCAAACTCATGGGTTGTTGCATTAAATGGGTTTAAACGGTTTGTTATGATTATATTACAGTGTATTTGATGTTTTAAGCTGAAAAAATCCGTGGACCCATGATCTCCTTAAATTCCTAAATGTGGCTTATGGAGGGAGTTTGATTATTATGATTGCATATTGATGTAATTGTGCATAGATTGACTTGTTTTATTGATTTCTATTGTTACCTATATTATTATATGATGAATTGTTGGAGGATTGATAAATGGTGGTTATGGCTTTGGAGGAAGGGTTAGTAGACCTAATCTCAAGGTATTATTACAATTGTTCTTGTATGGGTTGATCCACATATGGTGGAGTTGCTTATATGTTGTGTTGTGTTGTGATTATGGCCATAAAGGCATTATATGGGTAATTGATGTTTTAGTATATTATCATATATGTGAAGGTATAATGTGAAGGTGTTTATATGGTCACAAGGTGATCTTGTATAAGGTGTTATTGTAATGTAATTGAAAGTACGTTCTCTCTTAATGTTTATATGTGATGATGGTACACTATGAAAGGTTTCTATATGTTGTACCTTGATGTAGTGGACTTATGTGTCTCTTCTTAATACATGAAATCTTCTTGAATGTGATCCCTTGACTTGGTAGGCATAGTCATCCATTTCTTGAGTAATGAATGAATGAATAAATGTCTAGGATGGGTAGACCGAAAGTTGGTGCCCTTCTATAAATGTCTAATGAGGCATTGCAGGCGATGTCTTCAAACGGTTAGACCTAAGCATGGTGCCCCTTTGTGATGAGTCTAGGACCCTATGTGAATGTAAAGCCTTGAAGGGGTAAACCTAAGGGTGCTGGCCTCCTTCTTTTGTTTAATGATAGATTTAGAGTTGGTGGACCGAAACGGTAGAAAACCCTCTCTAAGAAAGTCAATGAGCTACCCTTTATGAACCTTAATCGGTAGATCCTTGTGTTGCCATTCTTGGTAGAGTTTTATGGGTCGGTAGGCCCAATGATGGTGCCCTATCTAGTACTCACTTGTGAATGAAATTACTCTACGGGAATTAAGGCTAAGCACTGAATGGATATGGTTAAGATTGTAGCTCTCTCCGAGTATGAGGTTAGAGGACAATAAACGTCTTTGTATATTATCCCCTAAACCATGATCCTACATGGGTTGTTTACTAGTTCTACCCTTGGCAAGTAGAACACCTTCCACGGTGTGGGGTCTTATGATACCGGATTCCATGCCTATCTAGTGTAGTCTATGTCGGTTAATGCCTATTCCCATCTTGTGGGATGTGCAATCCAGTGACTTGATATGTTGTATGACGTGTAGGTAGTAGTATGTAATGCTATCTACAGATGGCACAGTAGGCCTTAAAGTACTAAAGTGAGTTCCCTAAGACTTTAATGACTATTATGTGAAGTCCCCTATATGCAAGAATGTCTCATTAAATGTCTCTGATAATGAATGTTGACTTATTGGTTTATGTTGAAAGCGAAGGTCAATATCTTTGATAGTCTTGAGGAACACTTAGGTGTGCGTGAAGAGGTTGTATGGGTGGCCCCTTCATATATTACCTAGGTGGGTCTTAGGATAACCTTAGATGGAAGGTCTTAAATGATGAAATGGTTTACTTGATAAACATGGATATGTCTTGTAGTTTGGTATTAGTTGAGCATACATATTATGTGAGTATTATCTTATATCTGGATGGTGACTTGTAACATGTCTCTTATACATTTATTATGAAGTTTTATCAGTAAAAATAGCATGAAAAGTATATACCTTAAATAAATGTCCCTTTTCGCATGTTTTTGCATAGTCATCATACTTACTACTTAATTGTGCTAACTCCATTCTTTTCCATGATTTACAACAAGTGTAGGTGTTGGCAATTAAGGTGCTTTATATAGTGAAGCTTGGGACTAGAGTTTCCCTCAAGACTTTGGTATGTCCTCAAATGTCGAGGGCAAGGATTATATAATCTAGTTTCTTTTATTGAGACATTTGTAATAGATTTGTAGTTTCTTACAAATGTAAAGGGTTATGCCCTTAGTATGTTTCATGGAGTTTTGGGTCTAAGTTGGCCATGTGAGATTAGTATTCTGCTTGTGTATAAAAACTTCTTTAAAATGTTTTTGACTTTCAAGTCTTATGAGTTTGCTTTAAAAGTTTTTAATGCCGCATTATTTTTATTGCCTAGGTGATGAATGAAAGCTAAGGGCTTGTATAAAACCTCTTCGAGGTCGAATACGTTGTTTCGCAACTTGGGGGTGCTCTTGGGTCGTGACAAACTCGGTATCATAGCATAAGGTTTTGGAAATGGTTTTAGGTTCAAAGTCTCAAAAGCCACGTTTAGTAGAGTCTTGTTCATCAGTGTGAGTGGCGACACATCTATGAGCAAGAGGCTATAGGACTATATAAGTTACCCTTCTTTCATATTCTTGATGTCGTGACTTAGAGTGTGGTTCTATACATTTCCCTTTTTCTGATCCTTTGTCTTGAGCTTATAGGATATGAATACAAGGGCTAATCCTAGAAGAGCGGAAGAGGAGAATGTGTATGGGGGAGTTCCTCCCTAAGGTCTTCAAGGTGACCAAGTCCCCTTAGGCAATCAAGAATGTGCTTCCGGTGGTTCCCCCGGGCAAGATTAATGAAGAGATTATGGCGGCTTTTCTAACTCTAGCCTAAGCCATGACGGCTCAAGCTAGCCGAGATGGGGGGCCTGGGGTGAATGCTACTGAGAGTAATGTGGCCTCAAGGTTGAGAGACTTTGTGAGGATTAACCTCCTATCTTTCTTGGCTCTAGAGTAGGAGAAGATTCCCAAGAATTTTTGGATGAAATCTATAAGATAGTAAATGCAATGGGAGTTTCTTTTAGGAAGAACGCGGAGTTGGCTTCCTACCAATTGAAGGAGGTGGCCCAAGTGTGGCTCACACAATAGAAAGGCAATACGCCAGTTGAAGTGGGTCTTATAGAGTGGGAAGAGTTTAAGGAAGCATTCTTAGGAAGGTACTTTCCACGGGAGAAGAGGGAGTGTAAGATTGAGGAATTCAAACATCTTAAGCAAGGTAAAATGCATGTAGAGGAGTATTCTTTGAATTTTACCTTGTTGTCTAAGTACGCTCCATCTTTGGTGTCTAACCCTAGAGAGGAGATGAGTAGGTTTGTGAACGGTGTAACCGGCTTAGTCAAGGAAGAGTGTCGTACGGCAATGCTCCATAAGGAGATGGCTATTTCTAGACTCATGGTGTATGCTAATTCCATTGAGGAATCCAAGCTTAAGTGGTTTGGTAGAGATTTGTAGAGGGGTAAGCAAGGCCAACCTAGGTTTTAAAAGATGGCTTCTAACTAAGATTCTGCTAGTGCTCCTAAGGTTAATAAAGAGAGAGGTGGTGGTTCTCAATTTGTTAAGCCTACTTGTCATACTTGTGGGAAAAAGCATTTTGGGAAGTGTGCAGCCGGTACAAATGGGTGCTATGATTGTGGAAAGAATGATCACAATGTGGGGGATTGTCCTACTCTTGCATCTAGAGGAAGGGATACTAGACAAGTTTCTTTTAGTGGTCATAAAGTTGATGATCAAAAGAATACTCATTTCTGTGCTTTCCAAGCCAACAAGTTATAGTTCCTTGCTTTTGTGAATAGGTCCTTATTTGTTGTTCATGATAGTCTAGTTGGGTTTCTTCTAAGTGGGGGATGGTTTGTTGAATAGTAAGGTTGTGTGACTATTTATGTCCTTATCTCTTTCCTTATATTCTATTCAAGCTTGAGACTTAGTGTTTCTAGTAGAATGATGCATGTTTTGGAGATTTTTGTGAAAAATGAGTTTCCATGGTCTCCTTATGTTATGCACGTTTTAATGAGTTTATGTTTACATGGGAAAATGAGCTTTAATGATTTTGTCCCTCATTTTGTTATGCGTCTAGGATGAATTACCTAAATGTTGCATGAGTTGACTTGTGAGCATGCCTATATGTGTGTTTTTGAAAGTGTTGCATGATTGTGCTGTTATGGGAAATTGGCATGATGTGCTTAATATTGTTGAGTTGAGCAGGTTGTGAAGCGGAGAAGGAAGTTCCTCCAAATATGAAATGAGAAATGTGAAGTCTTGATGCATAATGAGGTTGTAGATGTTGTTCCTACCTTCTTGTAGTGTTTTGAGTCTTCTACGTGGAGTTGATGTTCCTCCTAGCTATGGCTACTGAATATATTGTTGTATGTATGATTGTGGGGTGTTAGTCTTGAGTCATTACCTTAATGTGTTTTAAATGTCATTCAAGGACGAATATTCTCATGTGGGGGGTATTTTTATGACCCTAAAATAAAATAGGATGAAGTAGAGCTTCTCATGTGTTTTAGAAGTTAGTACCTTGTTTAAATGTTGAGTTTTGACCTTTAAAGTCTAGTTGGAAGAATTTTGAGGTTGAACGTCAAAGGACGATCATGACGTTCGGAAGCTAGTCTTGTGAGTTTATGTGTTCTAAGCTGTGTAAGGCACGTGTTAGACTTCATGTTAAAAACGTGTTTTTGTATGATGGTTAAGGGTGAAGGTTTGTGCCAAGCCAAGGCGAGCAAGGCCTAAACCAATAGGGCAAGGCTTTCCCAACCTTGGCCAAGCTACTGCCCCATGACCACAGACCACTTCACGGCCAGTGTTCATGACCACAACTCGTGAAATGTGGTCGTGAAGGTCATTGGTGGCAAAGCTTGCAAGGCCACTTGGCAAAGCCATTGCCTCCAAGTTCACGAGCATCACCAAGACTAGTGGTATTGACCACGGATCGTGGGAGCTTTCGTGAACTTGACTTGGCCTTGGAGGGCTTGGAAAGTGAGGGATGCACACTGTCTAGGGTACCACGGGCACCACCCCGAGCCGTGGTTCCCTTCACGACCCGTCCAAGTTTGCATCGTCCTTGACGGGGCTGCCCATGAAGGGTTTATAAGTAATTTCGGTTTATGTTTTTAACATGTGGGGTTGATTGTAAATGGTTTATATCATTAATATAAATAGTTTTAAGTCTTAAAACGTTCTTATAACTCATTATTCTCGAATACCCAATTCAAAACCTTCAAAGTTCTTCTCTCTCAATATTTATCTCTCAACTCAAGGAAGAAGAAGAAGTGGGAACTAGGGTTTGGATTCAAAGCTTTCTTCACCAAATTTTTTTGGGAATTCATCAACTAAGGTATGGTGGCTCTTTATCTAGGGCTATTTTTCGCGCTAGAGCCAAATCTCAAAATGGTCTTCAAAAATTATGAAAATCCCAATTCTTCATCAAACTCATGGGTTCTTGCATTAAATGGTTTGAAACGATTTATTATGATTATTTTATGGTTTAATTGATGTTTTAAGGTGAAAAAATTCATGCACCCGTGATCTCCCTAAATTCCTAAATGTGGCTTATGAAGTTGGTTTGTAATTATGATTGTATATTGATAAAATTGTGCTTAGATTGACTTGTATTATTGATTTGTATTGTTACCTGTATCATTATATGATGAATTATTGGAGGATTTATCAATGGTGGTGATGGCTTTGGATGAAGGGGAAGTTGACCTAATCTCAAGGTATTATCAAAATTGTTCTTGTATGGGTTGATCCACTTATGATGGAGGTGATTATATGTTGTATTGTATTATATTGTGATTATGGCCATGAAGGCATTGTATGGGAAATTGATGTATTAGTATATTATCGTATAATGTGAAGGTGTTTATATTGTCACAAGGTGATCTTGTATAAGGTGTTATTGTATTGTAATTGAAAGTATGTTCTCTCTTAATGTTTATATGTGATGATAGACTATGAATGGTTTCTATATGATGTACCTTGATGTAGTAGACTTAGGTGTCTCTTGTTAATACATGAAAGCTTCTTGAATGTGATCCCTTGACTTGGTAGGCATAGGCATCCATATCTTGAGTAATGAATGAATGAATGAACGCCTAGGATCGGTACACTGAAAGTTGGTGCCCTTCTATAAATGACTAATGAGGCATTGTGGCTATGTCTTGAATCAGTTAGACTTAAGCATGGTGCCCTTTTGTGATGAGTCTAGGACCCTATGTGCATGTAAAGCCTTGAATTGGTAAACCTAAGGTGATGGCCTCCTTCTTGTGTTAAATGATAGACTTAGAGTTGGTAGATCGGAATGGTAGAAAACCCTCTCTAAGAAAGTCAATGAGCTACCCTTTATGAACCTTAATCGGTAGATCATTGTGGTGTCCTTCTTGGTATAGTGTTATGAAATGGTAGGCCCAATGATGGCGCACTCTCTAGTACTCACATGCAAATGAAATTACTCTACGGGAATTAAGGCTAAGAACTGAGTGGATATGGTTAAGATGGTAGCTCTCTCCGATTATGAGGTTAGAGGACAATGAACCTTTTTGTATATTATCCCCTAAACCATGTGCGTACATGGGTTGTTTACTAATTCTACCCTTGGCAAGTTGAGCACCTTCCACGGTGTGGGATCTTATGATACCGGATTCCATGCCTATCTAGTGTAGTCTATGTCGGTTAATGCCTTTTCCCATCTTGTGGGATGTGCACTCTAGTTACTTGATACGTTCTATAAGGTGTAGGTTAGTAGTATGTGATGTTATCTACACATGGCACGAGTAGGCGTTGGAGGTACTAAAGTGAGTTCCCTAAGTCTTTAATTACTATTATGTGAAGTCCCCTATATGCAAGAATATCTCCGTAAATGTCTCTAATAATGATGTTGACTTATTGGTTTATGTTGAAAGCGAAGAAACTTATCTTTGGTAGTATTGAGGAACACTTAGGTGTGCGTAAAGTGGTTGTATAGGCGGCCCCTTCATGTCTTACTTAGGTGGGTCTTACGATAACCTTAGATGGAGGGTCTTAAATGCTGAAATGGTTTACTTGATAAACATGGATATGTCTTGCAGTTTGGTATTAGTTGAGCATGTATATTATGTGAATATTATCTTGTATGTGGATGGTGACTTGTAACATGTCTCTTATACATTTATTATGAAGTTTTATCAGTAAAAATAGCATGAAAAGTATATACCATAAATAAATGTCCCTTTTCGCATGTTTTTGCATAGTCATCATACTTAGTACTTAATTGTTCTAACTCCATTCTTTTCCATGTTTTACTACAAGTGTTGGTGTTGGCAATTAAGGTGCTTTCTATAGTGAAGCTTGGGACTAGAGTTTCCCTCAAGACTTTGGTATGTCCTAATATGTCGAGGACGAGAATTCTATATTCTAGTTTCTTTTATTAAGACATTTGTAATAGATTTGTACTTTGTTTCAAATGTAAAGGGCCGTGCCCCTAGTATGTTTCGTGGAGTTTTGGGTCTAAGTTTGCTATGTGAGACTAGTATTCCGCTTGTGTATAAAGACTTCTTTAAAATGTTTTTGACTTTAAAGTCTTATGAGTTTGCTTGATAAGGTTTTAATTCCGTACTATTTTTATTGCCTATATGATGAATTAATGCTAAGGGCTTGTATAAGACCTCTTCGAGGTTGAATACGCCGTGTCGCGACTTGGGGGTGCTCTTGGGTCATGACAAACTTGGTATCAGAGCATAAGGTTTAGGAAATGGTTTTTGGTTCAAAGGCTCACAAGCCATGTCTATTAGGGTCTTGTTCATCGGTGTAAGTCGCGACATATCTATGAGCGAGAGGCTATAGGACTATATAAGTTACCATTCTTTCATATTCTTGAAGTCGTGCCTTAGAGTGTGGTTTTATACGTTTTCCTTCTTATAATCCTTTGTCTTGTGTTTATAGGGTATGAATACAAGGGCTAATCCTAAGAGTGAGGAAGAGGAGCATGTGTATGGGGGAGTTCCTCCCCAAGGTCTTCAAGGTAACCAAGTCCCCTTTGTCAATCAAGAGAATGAGGTTCCAGTGGTTCCCACAGCCATGACTAATGAAGAGATTAGGGCGGCTTTTCTAACTCTAGCTCAAGCCATGACGGCTCAAGATAACCGAGATGTGGGGCCTAGGGTGAATGCTAATGACAGTACCATGGCCTCAAGGTTGAGAGACTTTGTGTGGATTAACCTCCTATCTTTCTTGGCTGTAGAGTGGGAGAAGATCACCAAGAATTCTTGGATGATATTTATAAGATAGTCAATGCTATGGGAGTTTGTTCTAGGCAGAAGGTGGAGTTGGCTGCCTACCAATTGAAGGAAGTGGCCCAAGTGTGGCTCACACAATGGAAAGCCAATAGGCAGGTTGAAGTGGGCCTTATAGAGTGGGAAGAGTTTAAGGAAGCTTTCTTAGGAAGGTACATTCCATGGGAGAAGAGGGAGTGTAAGATTGATGAGCTCATAAACCTTAAGCTAGGTAACATGCATGTGGAGGAGTATTCTTTGAAGTTTACTTTGTTGTCTAAAGACACTCCATCTTCGTTGTCTAACCCTAGAGAGGAGATTAGTAGGTTTGTGACCGGTGTAACCGACTTAGTCAAGGAAGATTGTCGTACGACCATGCTCCAAAAGAACACGGATATTTCTAGACTCATGGTGTAGTCTCATTCCATTGAGGAGTCCAAGTTTAAGAGGTTGGGTAGAGATTTGTAGAGGGGTATATCCGATGAGCAAGGTCAACCTAGGTTTAAGAAGAGGGCTCCTAACCAACATTCTGCAAGTGCTCCTAAGGTTAATGAACAGAGAGGTGGTGGTTCTCAATTTGTTAAGCGTACTTGTCACACTTGTGGGAAGAAGCATTTTGGGAAGTGTCTAGTCGATACTAATGGGTGCTATGGTTGTGGAAAGAATGATCATAAAGTGAGAGATTCTCCTACTCTTGCGGCTAGAGGAAGGGATACTGGGCAAGCTACTTTTAGTGGTCCTAAAGTTGATGATCAAAAGAAGACTCGTTTCTATACTCTCCAAGCCAACAATTACAAATGAGCTAATCTGGATGGACGTGCCAATAAGTTATAGTTCCTTGCTTTTTTGATGAGGTCCTTATGTGTTGTTCATGATAGTCTAGTTGGGTTTCTTCTAACTGGGGGATGGTTTCTTAAATAGTAAGGTTGTGAGAGTGTTTATGTCCTTGTCTCTTTCCTTATATTTTATTAAAGCTTGAGACTTAGAGTTTCTAGTAGCATGATTCATGTTTTGGAGTCTTTTGTGAAAAATGAGTTTCCATGGTCTCCTTATGTATGCATGTTTTAATGAGTTTATGTTTACTTGAGTAAATGATCGTTAATGATTTTGTCCCTCATATTGTTATGCCTCTAAGATGAATTACCTAAATGTTGCATGAGTTTACTTGTGAGCATGCATAAATGTGTGTTTTTTAAAGTGTTGCATGATTGTGCTTTTATGGAAAATTGGCATGATGTGCTTAATATTGTTGAGGTGAGCATAATATTGTTGAGGTGAGCAGGTTGTGAAGCGGAGAAGGAAGTTCCTCCAAATATGAAATGAGAAATGTGAAGTCTTGATGCATAATGAGGTTGTAGATATTGTTCCTACATTCTTGTAGTGTTTTGAGTCTTCTATGTAGAGTTGATGTTCCTCCTAGCTATGGGTACTAAATATATTGTTGTATGTATGATTGTGGGCTGCTAGTCTTGAGTCATTACCTTTACGTGTTTTAAGTGTCATTTGAGGACGAATGTTTCCAAGTGGGGGATATTGTTATGACCCTAAAGTGAAATAGGATGAAGTAGAGTTTCTCATGTGTTTTAGAAGTTATTAACTTGTTTAAATGTTTAGTTTTGACCTTTAAATTCTAGTTAGAAGAGTTTTGAGGTTGAACTTCAAGGGACGACCATGACGTTCGGAAACTAGTCTTGTGAGTTTATGTGTTCTAAGTTGTGTATAGTAGTTCCTAGCCTTGCTTGAAAGAGTTTAGTGAGTCAACTTTAAGGCACATGTTAGAGTCCATGTTAAAAAAGTGTTTTTGTATGATGGTCAAGGGTGAAGGCTTTTGCCAAGCCAAGGCGAGCAAGGCCTAACTAAGAGGGCGAGGGTTGCCCAATCTTGGCAAAGCTAGTGCCCACTTCACGGCTAGTGGTCATGACAACGGCTCATGAAATGTGGCCGTGAAGGTCACTTGGGGGCAAAGCTTGCAATGCCACTTAGACAAGCCACTGCCTCTAAGTTCACGACCATCACCACGACTCATGGTGTTAATCACGGATCGTGGGAGCTTCCGTGAAGTTGACTTGGCCTTGGAGGGCTTGGAAAGTGAGGGATGCACACTGTCTTGGGGACCACGGGCACCACCACGACCCATGGTTCCCTTCACGACCCGTCCAAGTGGGCGTGGTCCCTGATGGGGCTGCACAACTGAAGGGTTTTTAAGTAATTTCGATTTATGTTTTTAACATGTGTGCTTGATTTTAAATGCCTTATATCATTAATATAAATAGTTTTAAGTCTTTAAACCTTCTTTTAACTTATTATTCTCAAATACCCAATTCAAAACCTTCAAAGATCTTCTCGCTCAATATTTCTCTCTCAACTCAAGGAAAAATAAGAAGTGGGAACTAGGGTTTGGATTCAAAGCTTTCTTCACCAAATTTCTTTGGGAATTCATCAACTAAGGTATGGTGGATCTTTATCTATGGATAGTTTTCGCCCTAGAGCCAAATATCAAAATGGTTTTCAAGGTTTTCAAAAGTTATGAAAAACCCCAATTCTTCCTCAAACTCATGGGTTCTTGTATTAAATGGTTTCAAACGATTTGTTATGATTATATTATGGTTTAATTGATGTGTTAAGGTGAAAAACTCCATGGACCCATGACTACCTAAATTCCTAAATGTGTCTTATGAAGTTGGTTTGATAATTATGATTGTATATTCATGGAATTGTGCTTAGATTGACTTGTATTATTGATTTCTATTGTTAGCTATATCAATATATGAAGAATTGTTAGAGGATTGATAAATGGTGGTTATGGCTTTGGATTAAGGGTAAGTTGACCTAATCTCAAGGTATTATTAGAATTGTTACTCTATGGGTTGATCCACTTACGGTGGAGGTGCTTATATGTTGTATTGTATTATGTTATGGCTATGAAGGCAATATATGGGGAATTGATGTATTTTTATATTATCATATATGTGAAGGTATAATGTGAACGTGTTCATATGGTCACAAAGTGATCTTATATAAGGTGTTATTGTATTGAAATTGAAAGTATGTTCTCTCTTAATGTTTATATGTGATGATGATAGACTATGAAGGGTTTCTAAATGTTGTACCATGATGTAGTTGAATTCAGTGTCTCTTCTTGATACATGAAAGTTTCTTGAATGTGATCCCTTTACTTGGTAGGCATAGGCATCCATTTCTTGAGTAATGAATGAACGTTTAGGATCAGTAGACCGAAAGTTGGTGCCCTTCTATAAATGACTAATGAGGCATTATAGGCTATGTCTTGAATCGGTTAGACCTAAGCGTGGTGCCCCTTCGTGATGAGTGTAGGAGCCTATGTGAATGCAAAGCCATGAAGGGGTAAACCAGAGGGTGGTGACCTCCTTCTTATGAGAAATGATAGTCTTAGAGTTGGTGGACCAGAACAATAGTAAACCCTCTCTAAGAAAGTCAATGAGCTACCCTTTATGAACCTTTATCGGTAGATCCTTGTGGTTCCCTTCTTGGTACAGTAATATGGGTCGGTATGCCTAATGATGGAGCCCTCTCTAGAACTCACATGTGAATGAAATTACTCTATGGAAAATAAGGCTAAGCACTGAGTGGATATGGTTAAGATGGTAGCTCTCTCTGAGTATGAGGTTACAGTACAATGAATGTCTTTGGATATCCCCTAAACCACGTGCCCACATGGGTTGTTTACTAGTTCTACCCTTGGCAAGTAGAATACCTTCCACGGTGTAGTGTCTTCTAACACCAGATTTCATGCCTAGCTAGTGTGGTCTACGTCGATTAATGCCTATTTCAATCATGTGGGATGTACACTCTCGTAACTTGATAAGTTCTATAATGTGTAGGTATTAATATGGCATGTTATCTACACATGGCACTAGTAGGCCTTGATGGTACTAAAGTGAGTTCCCTTAGTCTTTAATGACTATTATGTGAAGTCCCCTATATGCATGAATGACTCCTTAAATGTCTCTAATAATGAATGTTGACTTATTGGTTTATGTTGAAAGGGAAAGGTCCTTATCTTTGGTAGTCATGAGGAACACTTAGGTGTGCGTGAAGAGGTTGTATAGACGGCCCCTTTGTGTCTTACTTAGGTGGGTCTTAGGATAACCTTAGATGGAGGGTCTTAAATGATGAAATGGTTTACTTGATAAACATAGATATATCTTGTAGTTTGGCATTAGTGGAGCATGTATATTTTGTGAGTATTATCTTGTATGTGGATGGTCACTTGTAACATGTCTCTTATACTTGTATTATGAAGTTTTATAAAAAAAATAGCATGAAAAGCATATACCTTAAATAAATGTCCCTTGTTGCATGTTGTTGCATAGTCATAATACTTAGTACTTAATTGTGCTAACTCCATTCTTTTCCATGTTTTACTACAAGTGTAGGTGTTGGCAATTAAGGTTCTTTCTATAGTGAAGCTTGGGACTAGAGTTTCCCGCAACACTTTGGTATGTCCTCATATGTCGAGGACAGGGATTCTATATTCTTGTTTCTTTTATTAAGATATTTGTAATAGACTTGTAGTTTCTTTCAAATGTAAAGGGCCGTGCCCCTAGTATGTTTCATGGAGTTTTGGGTCTAAGTTAACCATGTGAGAATAGTATTCCGCTTGTGTATAATGACTTCTTTAAAGTGTTGTTGACTTTCAAGTCTTATGAATTTGTTTTAAAAGGTTTTAATTCTGCACTATTTTTATTGCCTATGTGATGAATGAATGCTAAGGGCTTGTATAAGACCTCTTTGAGGTCGAATACGCGGTGTCGTGACTTGGGGGTGCTCTCAGCTAGTGACAATCCACCTAAGCTAAAATATTACCAGTCCTACCTTAGGCAAGTAGACCACCTATTTATGGTGTGGGGTTATGACACCGGATTCCATGGTTTGATCTCATGATCTATGTCGGTTAATGGGTATTCCCATCATGTGAGATACGTGCTATAGTTACTTGAGAGGTTCTATAAAGTGTGGATTTTAGTATGGGATGTCATCCATGCATTGCACGAGTAGGGTTTGAGAGGGCTATGGTGTGATTCTCTAATGTTTTAATGTCTAATGAAAGAATGTGCTCAAAGGAAGCTAATGAAGAATGTTGACCTAAATGCTTAAAGTTATGATGCATGCTCTACTTGGATTGTATTATGAGTTACCTTCCTTGTCATGACTTATGAATTGTATATGTTCCTTATACATGAGTATTGCCTTAATAGGAGTATGATGAATGGTAACTTCATGTTTGGTGGCCTCAAAGTGGTACTTAGTATGGATGGTGGTATGGGACACCATTCATATATTGCACAAGTAAAGCTTAGGGTTACTAAAGGTGAAGGTTGTAATGAGATGAAATGACTTATATGTTCATTATGTTGTATCTTATGCCTCTTATACCAAAGTTCATGAAGTTTTCTTAAATTGTCATATAGCATGGTTTATAAGCAAAAATATCCTTTTTAGCATGATTTTTGTATGGCTATCATACTTGGTACATTAAATGTGCTAACCCATATTTCTTCTATTTTCTACAAAGTGTAGATTCCGGCAAGTGAGTTGAGTTCTTCTAGTTGAAAGTTCTTTGATTGAGTTCTTCCAAAGCTTGTGGTATGTTCTCATGGATCCGAGGACAAGTGTTTTATTGATGTTTCATGTCTTTCCTGGTATTATACATTTTTATACTTTCTATTGTAAGGGCCGTGATCTTATTCTTTATTCAAGAACTTTTCTATATGGCCTTGAGAGATTAGTAGTCTTCCGTTATGTTAAATTATGTTTTCAGTTGTATGGATTTAAATTAGTTTTAAATTCCACACTATTTCTATTATCTTATGTGATGACATGCTATGAGGCTTGTATGAGGCTCTTCAGAGTCTTGTACGCTGTGTCACGTACGGGGCATAGGCTCGGGTCGTGACAAACATGGTATTAGAGCGAAAGATTTTGCGATGATCTTTAGGATGAATATCTCACAAGCCACATCTAGTAGAGTCTTGTTCATGAGTGTGAAACGCGCCACATTTATGAAGGAGAGGCTATAAGATATTAGGAAGCTACACTTCTTTCATTATTTTTTGAGTCGTGCAATAGTGTTTAGCTCTATAAAAGTCCTTTTCCTTACCCTTCTCTTGTGTTTATAGGATATGAGTACAAGAAGGTCGAATGCAAGAAGGATGGAAGAGGAGATTGTGAATGAGGGAGTTCCTCCCCAAGGTCTTCAACGTAATCAAGTTCCTCAAGGCAGTCAAGCTCCGGTGGATCCCCCGGCCATGTCCAATGAAGAAGTTAGGTCGGCTCTTTTAATGATGGCTCATTCCATAACTACTCAAGCCCAAAATATGAAGGCTCAAGCCAATAGGGTTGTTAAGACACATGTGAACCCTATTGTGAGCACTATGGCTTCTAGGTTGAGGGGCTTTGTGAGAATGAACCCTTCGGTGTTTCTTTGTTCCAAGGTGGGAGAGCATCCCCAAGAGGTTATTGTTGAGGTGTATAAGGTAGTTAATTCTATTGGGGTGACTTCTATAGAAAAATTGGAACTAGCCGCTTACCAATTGAAGGATATTGCCCAAGATTGGTTTACTCAATAGATGACCAATAGGCCGGTAGGAGCAGGTCCCATAGATTGGGAGGTGTTTCAGAAAGCATTCCTTGATAGGTTCTTTCCCCGTGAGAAGAGGGAGGCTAATAGGGAGAATGTCTATGGGTACTCTTCGAAATTTACCCTATTGTCTAAGTATGCTTCATCCTTGGTGTCTAACCCGAGGGATGAGATCAGTAGATATGTGACGGGTGTGTCCGACCTAGTTGAGGAAGAATGTCATACGGTAATGCTCCATGATGATATGAACATCTCTAGGATTATGGTATATGTTCAATCAATTGAGGAGTCCAACTGTAAGAGAAAGAATAAGGAGTTGAAGATAGATAGATCTGATGCGCAAGGTCAAGCAAGGTTCAAAAAGAGAGTTCTAAACCAAGATTCTTGAAGCACTCCTAGGTTTAACAAAGAGAAAGGAATTGAAACTCTATTTTCTAAAGTACTTGCACCACTTGTGGGAAAAAGCATCATGGGAAATGCCTAGCCAGTACAAATGGGTGTTATGGTTGTGGAAAAAATGATCATCAAGTGATAAATTTCCCTACACTCACAACAAAGAGGAGACAGGCCAAGAAAGCTTCTCCTAGTGTCCCGAACCCTTATGCTACAACGAATAGTCGTTTCTATGCACTTCGGGATGGAGAGGACAAAGGAGCCCTTCCGGATGAAAGCATCTGTATGTTGATAGTTCCTTAAAGTTGTAAATGTTTTATTGAGGTTCCTATATTATTTTTATGTTAGCCTTAGAATGGGCTTACTCCCAAAGGGGAGATGGTATGCTTAGAAGGGAAGGTTGTTGCGAGTTACTGCGTCCTTATCACTTTCTTCTATTCCTATTCAAGCATGAGACAAATAGTTCCTTGTAGCTTGTTTCAGGTGTTGGAGTCATGTGTGATTTATGTGCTTCCATAATGTCCTTATGTTATGCATGTTCTTGATGACATTATTGTTTAATGAGAAAATGAGTTTTCATGAATTATGTTCCTCATGTTGATGTGCATTTGGTAAGAATTGCCTATATGCTTCATGAGGTGGATGTTGAATATGCGTAAATGTGCTTTCGAGAGTAATTGCATAATTTCTTCATGATGTTATGATGAACATGATTTGAGTTGGAGAAGGAAATTCCTCCAATGAAATGAGAAATGTTGATGTTTTCGTGCATAATGGGTTTGTAGATGTAGTTCCTACTTCCTTGTGTTGCCTTGAGTTTATTGATATGGAGTTCGTGTATTCCTCCTAAGAATTGTGCATTATATTGATGTGTCATGAATGAGGGCTGCTAGTCTTGAGTCTTTAATTCCGTAAGGTGTTTAAATGTGTCATTCGAGGACAAATGTTCTCAAATGGGAGATAATGTAACACCTCAGATATTAGTAGGTTGATCTAGAGCATAAACGTGAGGGTTAACGTCAACGGTTAAGGGGAAGGGCCAAGGGTTTGGGTGAAGGCAATGACTAGAGGGTAAAGGCTGCCTCAAACTATCCTAAGCCACTGCCTACCATGACCACGAGGGACTTCACGACCCGTGGTGGCCACCAAGAGTCGTGGTGCCACCCATCGTTGGTGAGGTAGTGTGCCCCCAAAAGTGCCCAAGCCAAGGCTCCCTTTCACGAACCACTTCACGGCTCATGGTCATGACCACGGGACACGGGAAGGCTCATGGGGTTGCCTTAGCTTCATGGGAAGAGTGACAATTTAAAGGGGATACTGGTCAGGGGACCACGGGAACTACCAATTAGCCATGGTGCCCTTAACAGATCATATAAGGGCTCGTGAAGACCCCTTAGGCGTGTGGGAGGCAAGTCCTTGAAGATTTAGACACTACCTCAAGACTACGACTCGTGGTCTTGACCACGGATCGTGGGAGGTCTCTTGGCTATACCTTCAGCTTGTAGAGGCCAAGACCCCAAGCCATAGCCATTGCCCAAGGACCACGGGAAGGACCACGACTCGTGAGGCCTGTCGTGGTGCCTGGGAGTGGGCTGCCTAGTCGAGGGTCCTTTTTGTAAATTCCTAATTAATTAATTATATTGTGGGGTAGATTTTAATTGTTTTATTTCACCTATACAAACTACTTTAAGTCATTAAACACCTCATTTACCCCATTATTCCCAAAAACCAAAATCAAACCAAAGAGTTCATCTTCTCCAAAAATTTCTCTCTCTAGAAGTTTCCAAGGAAGAAAAAGAAGAAGTGGAGGCTAGGGCTTCAAGAACCAATGTGTTTCATCTCAAATTTAGGGGCAAACTCCATAAGGTATGGTAATCTTGATCCTTGATTAAGTTTCATTCAACGAGCCCTTTCCAAAATATGATTTTAAGTTTCCAAATTCCCCCAACAAGTAGGGTTTTCAATCAAGCATGTGTTCAATTTCAAAACGTTTTTCAAGGTTTATACACGATGAATTGTGATTTAATTTCTGAAATAATGATTAATTATGGTGAATTTCCCCATGAACCCATGTTTTCTCCAAAAGACTAAATTGGATGTTTGTGAATTGGGTTGATCGATTATGGAAGTATGTGAAGAGATTAAGTCTATATTTATTTAATTTATTGAATTATGTCATTAGTCATGCCTAAATTGTAGTATTCAAGGTGTGTTGGTGAATTGTGATATATGGCCTTGAAAGGCAATGTATGGAGGTTGATGTATGATCATGGTGATATGTAAATATTTATGATTTCAATGCAAGCAATATGATCATGTCTACAATGCAAATGAGTAATTATTGAAAGACTATTCTCAATTATGCACTCATGAATGTTGATGGTATATGAGAAAGGTTTCTTCAATGTAATGATGTATCTTGAATTGGTCCGCTTAGGCATCCTCTTCTCGTATAATGAATATTTCTTGACTAAATAAACATGAATCGATAGGCCAATGGCATTCCTTTCATAATAAGTCAATGATCTAATGTAATTGTGAATCTTGAATAGATAAGCCAATGACATTCCTTTTCTAAAGATTCAATGAGCTATCCTAATGATGTACCATGAATCGATAGGCCAATAACATTCCCTTCATGTGTGTAATGATGTACCTTGGGTCGATAGGCCGATCGCATTCCTCTCAAGTGTAATAATGAAAATGAACTACTCTATGGGAATGGAGGCTAAGTACCGAGTGGATACGGTAAGATGGAAACTCTCCCCACATTAGGTTAGAGTTCCAATGAACATCTTTATTATCCCATAACTACGTGCCGACGTAGGTCATTAGCTAGTGGATCTACCTAAGCTAAAATGTTACCGGTCCTACCTTAGGCAAGTAGACCACTTCTTTACGGTGTGAGGTTATGACACTGGATTCCATAGTTTGCTCTCATGGTCTATGTCGGTTAATGCTTATTCCAATCATGAGAGACACATGCTATTATTACTTGGGAGGTTCTATGAAGTGCAAGTGGTAGTATGGGATGCTATCCATGCATTACACGAGTAGGCTTTGTGATATGATTCTCCAATGTTTTAATGTCTAATGAAAGAATCTGCTCAAAGAAGAATGTTGACCTAAAGTCTTAATGTTATGATGCATGTTTTACTTGGATTGTATTATGAGTTACCTTCCTTGTAATGACTTATGAAATGTCTATGTTCCTTATGCATGAGTAGTGCCTAAAGATTAGTGGTAACTTTATCTTCGGTGGCCTCAAAGTGGTACTTAGTATGGATGGTGGTATGGGATGCCATTCATACATTGCACAAGTATAGCTTAGTGTTACTTAAGGTGAAGGTTCTAATGTGATGAAATGACTTATATGTTGATTATGTTGTATCTTATGCCTCTTATACTAAAGTTCATGAAGTTTTCTTAAATTGGCATATAGCATGATTTATAAGCAAAAATGTCCTGTTAAGCATGATTTTTGCATGGCTATAATACTTAGTACAGTAAATATGCTAACCCATAATTCTTCTATTTTATACAAAGTGTAGGTTCCGGCAAGTGAGTTGAGTTCTTCTAGTTCAAAGTGCTTGGATTGTGTTCTTCCATAGCTTGTGGTATGTTCTCATGGATCCGAGGACAAGTGTTTTATTGATGTGTCATGTATTTTCTTGTATTAGCCATTTTTAGACATTCTATTGTAAGGATTGTGACCCTATTCTTCATTCAAGATATTTTCTAGATGGCAATGTGAGATTTAGTAGACTTCCGTTGTTTTAAATGATGTTTTCAATTTTATGGATTTAAACGAGTTTTAAATTCTGCACTATTTCTATTATCTTATGTGATGACATGCTATGAGGCTTGTATGAGTCTCTTCAGAGTCTTGTATGTCGTGTCACGTCTGGGGTGTAGGCTCAGGTCGTGACACGGGGAGTGGTGTTTAGAGTTCTTTAGTGAAGTTTAGTCATGAACTAATCTTGTTGTAGTTGAATGGACTTATTTTTGTTTGTTTGTTGTTGGCTGCTTTTAAACATATGATGATATAAGTGTTAACAGGAGCAATGCTAGCCAACTTGGGCACAACGATGACATCGAAAATTTGCATGATGCCAATGTTGATCAATTGGGAAGTGCGGGTGCTATCTGATTGCCTCCAACTGTGGGCAATCTGGTGCTTCACGTGACAAGCACGATGTTGGAACTGATGCAAATGAAGGGACTATTCAGAGGGCTAGCTCATAAGTCTCCCCCTGACCACATACGGAACTTTTTGGACGTGTGTAGTACATTTTTCTTCAATAATACCACACAAGATTTTGTCCGACTTTGTTTGTTTCCTTTTTCCCTAATGGGAGGGGCAACAAAATTCTTGGCCAAGCTACCAAGAGACACAATTACTTCTTGGGAGGAGCTAACTGAGGCATTCTACGAAAGGTTTTTTCCTCCCTCAAAGATGGTCAAGTTGAGGGATAATATTCAGAACTTTAAGTTTGTGGATGGCGAATCTATCCATGAGAGATGGCTGAGGTTCCTGAACTTGCTGATGCAATGTCCAACTCACGGGCTACCGGACAACGTGTTGCCACAATACTTTTACCGGAGCCTAGATACGGTCAATAAAGGTGTGGCAGATCAACTCATCTAAAGAGGAATCATGAGACAATAGTTTGACATACCATCAGTACTTCTTGATAAGATGACAAATAAAAATTGTGCATTGTATACTAGGGATGATCAGGTGTCTCCTCCAAACATTGGGCTAACAAAAGAACAACTGGAAAAGAATTAGGAGCGAGATGAAGAAATGGAAAAAATGATAACCCAAATGGACCTATTGATGAAACATGTCATAGGAAGCCATCCTAAGGCCATTAATGCGGTCGCAATTGGTGGAGTTAGCTCTGATGAAGCACAATTTGAGGCGATGTAGAATGAAGAAGTGCATTTCTTGACAAACCAAGGAGGGGTTTCTCATCCGAACTATCCAAGGTCGGGGGGAAATGAAGGTTGGAATAGGGACCGTTATGATGGTTGGATAGACCAAGATAGGGAATGGTGTTACTGTCGTACTAACTAGAGGTGCGGGATGGCAAAAATTATCACTATGTACCCCTTCACAACTGTAAAAATCCAAAAGAGCAAAGGGATAATCCTCAAAATTTTTGCATATAAGATATGTTTGCGGTTATATTCAACAGTGTAAGGATCAGACAACATGCTAAAGGAAATAAAAGAGGACGTCTCTTCTCTGAACCAAACAATTACTTCTCAGCTTATTTAAACACGAGGCTTAAAGGGGGTTTACCAAGTAATATCATGGTTAATCCAAAGAATGATGCTTGAAAGCGTATCCTCGTCATACCACGACGTTAAATAAAGTGTTTCCTGCAAGGCAACCCAAGTTTTTCATTTTTAATGTTGTTGTTCGAATAGCGGGTGTTAGATGTGCATGTTGAAAACTTGAAATTTTGGGGAAAATGGGAATTAGACAAGCTCAGTATCGTTCGACGACTCGCTGAATAGGTCGGTGAGCCTGATCTGGACCGCCGTTTTGACCAACCAAATGGTTGAGGTCTGGTAACTTCGGTGGTAAAAAGCACCATTCGGCGCATTGTCGAGTAAGTCGGAGACAAAAGTGACATCGCCGACTAGGGTACGAATTGAAGAGTCAAAAATCGCCTTAACCTTTAAATTAAAAATTCCCTTTCATTTCATATTTTTTACTCTTGCACTCTTTCACTTCATATCTAGATTATAATTTGCTCATAAATTTTTGTGGGGATCGATTGCTCAGGGAATTTTTGCATTTTTGCTTCGGCATTTGCTTGCCAATCATTTGATTCCATCTACTTTTGAGGTTGGTGTCCCGACCTTGGCTTGATCTTTCATAGTTTTTGATGCATGCTTGTAATATTATTTGAAATATTGCATAATTTTCTAGATTGAATTGATTTTTAAGGGCCATAGTACAATCATGTTACGTTTTGTGTTTTAGACTATAATTGTTAAAATTCATGTTTAAATTGCTTGAACTTGTGGGTGTATAGTGGTAATATATTGGCACTAGTGAGGGTGATGTCTGAGTAACCAGAATTGTACCGATCGACTGAATTTGCCTAATGATAGAGCGGGTGACGTCATTCTTAAAGGAACAAGACAATTATTGGTCAATTTTTGACAAATCAAGGGAAGTCTATAATAATGCGGAAAATGATAGGTTGAACTAGAGCCTTAACGTTTGGGTTAGTGTGACCTTAGGTTGTTGTCTATGTTGTTTTAGAACCTAGATGGAGCAAGGTAGAAGCCTAGGGTGCAAGCAAGGGGCCCAGACTAGAAAGATAAGGTGAAGGAAGCCTTGTTATTTGATAGACTGTTTGGCGATGGGGGTGCTTGATCGCCTAAGGGGTTTGGCGATTCTCCCTTATTCCCCTATGGTCGCCTAGGAGACTACCAATTTGGCCTAGGTATTGGACCAAAGGGCGAGCTAAGGGGTAACTCGCCAAGCTGGTGGGCATGTCGCCTTTTGGCCCCCTCTAATCGCCCAACGACCAGCCCATTTAGTGAGCTCTCTGGAACAAAGGGTAAGCTAAGGGTACACTTGGTGAGTCGCCTAGTTCACTTGGCGAGCCCAAGTGTCCAAAGGGCGAGCTTGGACGGGCAAGGGAAGAATTTTTAAGTTTAAAATTTGTGGGTCCTTAGTACTTTTCCAAAGTTAAGTCCTTATTATTTTAATTCTTTCCTAGAAACTATACGACCCTTTTTAGACCTAAATCCTTTCATTTATGTCACTCCAAATAGAATCAAAGAAAACCCATCTCCTCTCAAATATTTCTCTCTCTAGAAGTTCCTAAAGAAGAAGAAAAACAAGAGGGAGCTAGGGTTTTGGATTCAAGGCATTTCTTCATAAAATTTCATGGGTAATCTTAGTAAAGGTATGGTGATCCTTCATCTAGGGTTAATTTTCACCCTAGAGTAAATTTCAAAGATGTTTCCAAGGTTTTCAAGTTTCACAAAAATCCTAGATTTCACTCAATCTCATGGGTTCTTGTATCAAACGTTTTCAATTGATAAACTATGATTAGATTGATGTTTAATTGATGATTTTAAGATGAAAAACTCTATGAACCAATGATTTCTCTAAATTCGGCTTACGAAGTGGGTTTTATGATTATGAATGAATGTTGATGGAATTATGCTTGGATTGAATTATATTATTGAATTCTATTGGTATGTATGTCTATCTATGGTGAATTGTTGAAGGATTGAGGAAGTGTAATTCATGGCTTTGGAAAGGGTAAGTTGTGACCAAATTCTCATGTCAAGTAGATTTGTTCTTGAATTGTTGATCCACTTGAAAGGTGGAGGTGTTTATCTACTTTGTATATTGATCCACTTGAAAGGTGGAGACGTTTACTTACATGTACATTCTGATCATGGCCTTGAAGGCATTATATGAGAAATTGAAATACTGTCATGATGTTGTGTATATGATTGTGATGTGAAGGTTATACTTGTGGTTTCAATGGTAGAATGATGATCTTATATGGAATGTGAATGTGTTGTGATTGGAAGTGTATTCTCACTAAACACTTATGAATGGTAATAGTAGAATGTGAAGGGTTTCTATATTGTAATGTCTTATCTAGACTTGGTAGACTTAGGTGCCCTCTTTTTGATAAAGGAAACCTATATTGAATATGATCTCTTGACTTGGTAGGATTAGCCATCCTTCTCTTGAGTATTGAATGTATCTTGACTTAAATGTCTTAATGTCTTGAATTGGTAGACCTAATGTTCGTAGCCTATTCATATATGAGTGTCTTCATTGGTAGACCTAATGTGGGTAGCATTTCTATAAATGACGAATGAGGTATTTTAGACTATCACTTGAATCGGTAGACCTAAAGTTGGTGGCCCTTCATAGTGAGTCTAGAAACCTATGTGAATATGAAACCTTGAAGCGGTAGACCAAATAGTGGTGGGCTCCTTCTTGTGTCAAATGATGAACCTAGAGACGGTAGACCTAATTGTGGTGGAACTCTCTAGGAAGATCAATGAGCTATCCTTAATTTACCTTGAACGATAGACCTATTGTTGGTGGCCCTTCTTGGTGAAAGTACTTAGGGTCGGTAGGCCTAATGTTGGTGGCCCTCTCTAGTACACTAATGTGAATGAAACTAATTTATGCGAACTAAGGCTAAGCATCGAGTGGATATGGTTAAGATGGGGGCTTTTCCCAATGTTAGGCTAGAGTCCAATGAACATCTTTGGATATCCCACAAACTATGTGCTTACATAGGATGTGCATTAGCTCTACCCTTGGCAAGTAGAACACCTTCCACGGTGTGGGGTTTATGACACCAGATTTCATGATTAACTCTCATGGTCTGTGTCGGTTAATGCCTATTCCAATCATGCGTTGTATGTTGGTACTAGTTGAGCATGATTACTTGTAAAGTGAAGCATGATAAATGGTAAATTCACTTTTTGTGACCTTAAGGTGGTGCCTTAGTGTGGGCGCTGGTATGGGACACTATCCATACATTGCACAAGGTATAGCTTGAGGGTTACTTGAGGTGGGGATTCAAGGTGAAGGTAAAGGTTTATATGTGATCTTGGTCAAATATAAATTTTGTGACTTTGTATGTTGGTCGTGACTTATATTATTCCTCTTGTAATATTCATGAAGTTTTAAAAAAATGGCATAAAAGCATGGCTTTCAATCAAATGTCCCTTTTTAAGCATGTTTTTGCATGGTCATCATAGTTAGTACATCTAATGTGCTAACCCCACTCTTTTCCCTTTTACCAAAGTGTAGGCTTCGGAGATGTTGGTGTTCTATGCTTAAAGGATAGGTTTCTAAGGTGCTTGAAGATGAAGACTTAGTGAGTCCTCAAAGTTTCGAGGACAAAGTTCAATTGTGTTCCTTTATGTCTTTAGTTTATGTTAAAGATATGGGCTAAGTCCCAATGTTGTATTCAAAGTATTAGATGTTTTGAGACATAATGTACAAAGTCTAGAAAGTCTTCCTCTTTTTTAGTGAAAAATGTCTTCGATTGTAAAGAAAGTTTTAATTTTTCTCTATATTCCTATGTTATTATGTTCAAGAATGTTATGAGGCATGTATTAGACCCCTTCGGGGTCGAGTATGCCGTGTTACGACTAGGGGCTGCTCTCCTGTCGTGACAAAGTCTAAGTACCCCGGGGTCATTATTAATATGGGTCTAAGATTAATTGCATAGAATAGTGCTTAAATTTCATTATCGTTGGTTCTGGGATGAAAATTGAAGTTCGGGGTCAAAAAACAGGCATGAGAGACCAAACCGCGAGCTTAGTCAAGCTCACCGAATGACTCAGTGGTTCTCCAAATGACCCATGGATCGCCTTTTTGTTCTTAATATTTGATGATTTGATTTTTTAACATTCGGCGATATGTCTGAGTTTTTTGTGTTCACTTGGCGACTCGCCGAATGTCTTTGAGATGTCCATTTGCCTGCCCAATTTTGGATTAATATTATGTAACTTTTGGGGAGGTACTTTTAGTTCACCGAATAGAGTCAACGAATCACCGAATGACACTTGAGTTCTTCGACCTATGCTTAATTTTGAGAAATTTTATTTTGGAACTTTCGGCAAGCCCGACATAGCTCGCTGAATGAGTTCAGCTACTCACGGAACTAGTCAACGAGTTTTCCTGAAAGATTAAAACTTTGATATTGTCACGCCCCGAGAGCACCCCCTAGGTGTAACACGGCATACTTCACCCCGAAGGGGTCTTATACAAGCCCTTAGAATATTCGTCATTGCATTTAGACATTGAATAATGCAGAGATTTAAAAAAAACTTTTCAACATAAATCTCAAAGTGTCTCATAATAGAAAATAGAAAGTACAATGTCTAGACATCATCTCAATGAAAACCATCTAAGTACACATAAGAGTCTCAAATAGGGACCATAGCCCTCTACAATAGAATTGTCTCAAAATGACAAGTACATAAGAAGTCTAATAGTCTATTACAATATAAGGAACATAAGTGTCATAATGTGTGTCCCCGGAACTTAAGGACATACCAAAAAGTCTTGGAGAAAGTCTAACTCCAAGCTTGAGTCTCTTAGTAGCACAATCACTTCCCGGACCCTACACTGAGTAGAAAAAGGAAGAAATATGGGTTAGTACAATCAATTGTACTAAGTATGAAAACCATGCAATTAAAACCACTTAAAACATGCATAAAAGGAACCTTTATAGGAAAACATGCTATTTCAAGTTAAAAGCCATAATGCATATTCAAGGAACATTTAGCCAATCCACATTACAAGATAAAGAAACATTCATGATCATAACAAGAAGCCATAACCCATACCTTACATGTTTGACTTCCATTTATATCATATCATCATAAGACACCACCCATGACCCTCCTTTCAATTTTACTTGTGCAATGTACACATGAAGTCCCATACCCCCATATATACTAAGTAAAGCCACCAAGAAGACATAAGTGTAGTCACATACATAATCAACATCACAATAGGTTAAACCAACCTTAACAGAATTCATACCTTACCATATATAAAGGACTCACACAAGAACTCCTCAAAGAACCCACTTGTGCAATGCATAGGTAAAGTTCCATACCCTCACCTATACTAAATAGTATCCCTCAAGTAGTCCTAGTTAGAGTTCATAAGTCATTTACATAAGTCATATTCAAACATTAAATTATCTTCTTGAAACATAGGGACATTAGCAATAACCGACAAAGACCATGTGAACTTCATGGAATCCGGTGTAATATTCCCACACTGAAAAGAGAGTGTTTCATTTACCAAGGTAGAACTAACATAATAGCGTCTAGGTGGATCCACTAGCTAATACCTATGTGGGCAAACATAGTTAAAGAACAAGGAGATGGCTACTAGAAACCCATACTTGCTAAATGTAGAATGTTTCCATCTCATGGGACAACATATATATTGGGAACACGGAGTTTCTAAATGTAGAAGGACCCCATTTGGGAAGCCGAACTTGCTAAATGTAAAAGCTTCCATCTCATATTAATGTTCACTTGGTGCTAAGGACAATTCCCTTTTTAAAGTAGTATTAGGCCTTTCATTACACATTATTTTAATAAGGAAAGCATTAGGGACTCAACCCATCATTCATCATATAGCTCACAAGTTCTAAGATGAGAATAACATTTCATCGTAAAACCATCAACAAATAATAATGTTCAATCATAACATAGTCATATAGTGTTCATGAGATTTACCTTCTATTCATCACACCGACACGACCAAAATCATAGCTTAACATTCATGTACGTATCATAGCATACTTTTCAACAATTGGGGTTTTAGGGAAGAGGAAACATGATTCAATAACTACAATTCAAAATCAAGTAGCACCTCCACCATAAGTGGATCAACAATTCAATATATGAACTTTCATCAATTTGACAACCTTCATTCATAGTGTTCAAGGATCACATCAAGATTCAAACCTAATTCATTGTTAATCACTTATCATATAGAGAAACATCATAATAGAATAATAAATTCCACAATTACATATTAGATTCTCATCCTTCATTCACCATTAAAGTCATACTAGGGTTTAAAGTGAGAAAGAATGGGAAATCATGGGTCTTGTGGGGATTTGTTCAAAAACCATCAACATGACATTAAATCATCCACAAATAATCATATAGAACCATTAAGAATCATTTAATTCAATGAAAACACATATGGAAAGTGACCCACGAAATTCATAGAAAACCTAGAATTTGGGGAACTTTGAAATCAAATTTTGAGAAGGCCTCTTGGGGAAAAGATCCGAAGAGTGAAGAGCAACATACTTAAGTTGATTTATTGAGAATAAATGGAGAAATTCCAAACAATTAAGGTAAGAACCTTGAAACCCTAGCTCCAATGCAGTCTTCTTCTTCTAATGTTTTTAGAGAGAGAGTTTAGAGAGAAGTGGGTAGTTTTGATTTCAATTGGGTGTTTGTGTATAATGACCAAATTTCATGAATTAAGACTTAAAAACCAATATATGAATGACCTCTAAAATACCCAAAATATCCCTACTGAATTTGGACTTAAAAGGAAAAATCCCAAAACTCCTCATTTAAATGGTCCCCGTCAGGGACCACAACCACCATTCTTGGGTTGTGAAAGTGCACCACGGGCCGTGGTGTTGACCGTGGAGTTGGAGGAAATAGCTCTCCTTTTGTGCACAAGCCAACACTTGGCCAAGGCAAGACCACGGAGCCTCCCACGATCCGTGGTGAGGACCACGGTCTGTGGTGATGGCCTTGGTCTTGACTTGGCCTTGTAGAGGCAATCCGTTGGCAAGGCCTTCAAGCCTTACTGCCAAGTGACATTCACGAGCCACCCCACTCCCTCATCATGTGAACCATGGCCCGTAGTGGTGCCCGTGGTGCTTTGGGCATTAGTTACCCTAACAACCCCCAACTCCCTAAAAGCTAAGGGAGCGCCACGCCCACCTTCACGAGTAGTGAAGTGGACCATGACTCATGGTCCACTTGGTGAAGGGTGAGGCAGTGTCTAGGACACTTGGAGGTCCCTCTCCCTTTGCCAAGGAAACTCCACGAAGCCTCCTACTTTCCCGTGGTCATGACCACGAGTTGTGGTGATGGCCGTGGAGCTTGAGGCAGTAGTTTCAAGTTTGGGGCAGCCTTGGCCCTTGGCCCTTGGCCTTGGCTTTCCCATTTTGCTTGGCACTCCTCCCTTGGGCCTTAACTCATAGACCACCATGGGACACCTAGATGGTCTACTAACTTAGGGTAATTTATTTTATACCACATTGAAATTACGTTTAGTCCCTAGTTCAACCTAAGAATTTTCCGGTTGTTACATATCCCCCCCTTAGGAACATTCGTCCTCGAATGACACTTTAATCACTCCTAGGGGAACCAAGACTTATGACTAGCAGCCCAACAACAACAAATATCAATCACATACAGATTTCATACGAGGAAACACCTTCTCCACATCATAAGCTCAACGCAACAATATTAAGCCATCATGCTACTTCATCACAACATAACCAAATGTGATACAATATGAGATTCAACATATCTTTTCATCACACACTATTAAGCATGCTCATCAAATGTTACCTCATAAGTCAAATTATGCAATCATCATATTAAAGCAAGTCAACAAGAGGGACATATAATTCATGAGAGACTCAATTATGTACTTCATAGTTCCTCGCATGGACCTACACCATATAGGAAGAAAACATGGCAAAAGATCACAAAATAAACATAACTCCTATTTCATTACAAACTCAAGAGAAACTACCTACCTCAAGTTTGAATAAGAGTAGCAAGAAACTGATGAGGATAACAAGACTTCATATTGGCCTCAGCCTCCCATGTAGCACCCTCAACTAGATTATTCCTCCATAAAACCTTAACGGAGGCTATTTCTTTCTTCCTCAATTTCTTCACTTGCCAGCTTGGAATCTCAACCGGAACCTCTTCATAAGAAAGGTTCTTGTCAACACCCAAACCTTCTACGGGAAGTATATATACCAGATCACCTATACACTTTTTGAGCATAGAGACATGATATACCGGGTGAACCAGAGCTAACTCATTAGGAAAATTCAATTCATAAGCAACATTCCCAACTCTCTTCAAAATCTCATAAGGGCCCACATACCGGGGACTAAGCTTCCCCTTTTTACCAAACCTCATTTCCCCTTTCATGGGCGAGATCTTGAAGTAGACCCAATCACCCACCTCAAATTGAAGATCCTTCTTTCTATTGTCGGCATAACACTTTTGCCAACTTTGAGCCATTTTCAGCCTATCTCTTATAAGTCAAACCTTTTCAATAGCCTCATAAACCACCTAGGGACCAAGAAGAGCAAATTCACCTACTTCAAACCAACCAACCAGAGATATACACCTCCTACCATAAAGTTCTTCAAACGGAGCTATGACAATAATTGAATGGTAACTATTGTTGTAGGCGAATTTAATCAAGGAGAGGTGATCATCCCAATTACCTTTAAAATCAATTACACACGCTCTCAACATGTCCTCCAAGGTTTGAATGTTCCTTTCCGCTTGACCATCCGTTTGAGGGTGAAATACGGTACTAAGCTTCACTTTAGTACCAAGCCCATTTTGGAATGCCTTCCAAGTGCGAAGTAAATTGACTACCTCTATCTGAAATGATAGACAAAGGAACTCCATGTAACCTCACCACTTCCTTAAGATACAACTTAGCATAGTCTTCCACCGAATATGAAACCTTGACGAAAAGGAAATGGGCTGATTTTGTCATCCTATCAACAATGACCCAAATAGAATCATGTTGCCTTCGAGTACGAGGTAAACCTACCACAAAGTCCATATTGAAATCCTCCCACTTCCAAGTGGGAATACTTATATATTGAGTTAGACCTCCCGAACTTTGATGCTTGGCTTTGACTTGTTGGCAATTTGGTCATTTGGCCACAAAGCTCGTTATATCCCCTTTAATTCCGTTCCACCAATACATCTCTCGTAGGTCACGATACATTTTGGTGGCTCCTAGATGAATGGAATATCGGGAACCGTGAGCCTCTTCCAAAATTCTCCCCCTTAAGTAATCCACATCTGGCACACACAATCTTCCTTGGTACCTAAGCACCCCATCTCCCCCTTGGGAGAAAGCCTCAACGGACTTATCAAGAACTGACTCTTTCAACTCCATTAAAGTAGTATCTAGGTGTTGCTTGGACTTAACGTCAACCACAAGTGATGACTCAGAAAAATGATGAACCATAAACCCACCCTTGGAGGAATCCCTTACTTGGACACCTAACCGGGCCAACCTATGTACCTCCCGAACTAACTCCTTCTTCTCATCCTCTATGTGAGTAACACTACCCATGGACACTTTACTCAATGCATCCGCAACCAAGTTAGCCTTTCCGGGGTGGTATAGGACACTCATATCATAGTTCTTCAAATGTTCCAACCACCTCATTTGCTCGAGATTCAACTCTTTTTGACTAAAAACATATTGAAGACTCTTGTGGTCATTAAACACATCAACATGAACCCCATAGAGGTAGTGTCTCCATATCTTTAGAGTAAAAACTATTGCCGCAAGCTCGAGATCATGGGTTGGATAGTTCTTTTCATGAATCTTTAATTTTCTGGAAGAATAGGCGATTACTTTACCACGTTGCATAAGGACACACCCCAACCCTACTCTTGAAGCATCACAGTATACTACAAACCCTTTGGTACCCTCTGCTAAGGTCAATACCGAAGTGGAGGTAAACTTATCTTTCAACAGTTGAAAATTCTTGTCACTTGACTCCGACCATTCAATTTTAGCCTTCTTTTAGGCAAGGTCGTTAATGGAGAAGTAATTGAGGAGAAACCCTCAACAAACCTTCTATTGTAACCGGCCAATCCCAAAAAGCTTTTAATGTCAGAAGGGCTTAAGGGTCTAGGCAATTTCTTAACCGCCTTCGTTTTCTTTGGATATACTTCAATTTCCTCACTTGACACTATATGACCAACAAACGCAACCGATCTGAACCAAAATTCACATTTGCTAAACTTAGCATACAACCGTTGGTCCATGAGAACCTGTAACACCATCCTCAAATGTTCCATGTGATCATTCTCACTCTTAGAATATATCAAAATGTCATCAATGAAAACAATCACGAATGAGTCAAGATATTGTCTAAACACCCTATTCATAAGGTCCATGAACGTCATCGGGGCATTTGTGAGGCCAGAAGACATTACTAGGAACTCAAAATGACCATATCTTATTCAGAATGCTGTTTTAGGAACATCAACACCTGTCACCATAAGTTAGTGATAACCCGACCTTAAGTCAATCTTCGAAAAGTTGCTCGCCACTTGGAGTTGGTCAAATAAATCGTCTGTCCTAGGGAGCGGGTACTTATTCTTTATAGTGACCTTGTTCAATTGTCAGTAATCAATACACATCCTAAGTGACCTATCTTTCTTCTTCACAAACAAAATCGGTGTTCCCCATGGCGATATGCTTGGTTGAAAAAACCCTTATCTAGAAAATCTTTCAGTTGAGCCTTTAATTCCTTCAATTCGGCTGGGGCCATCCGGTAAGGAGGGATAGATATCGGTTGCATATCCGAAAAGAGATCTATGCTGAAATCAATTTCCCGTTCGGGAGGGATTCCGGGTAACTCATTTGGAAATACATCCAGAAACTCCCTTACTATGAGGACCGACTCTAATGGAGGGGTCTCGGAATCAAGGTCCTTAACTCTCACAATATGATAGATACATCCCTTAGAAATCATTCATGAAATAATTCGACCTCTAGAGATCAAGTTTCCTCCCTTCCATTGTAGAATGGGTTCATTAGGGAATTGAAACTTCACAACTCGGGTCCTACAATCTATGGAAGCAAAACAAGCATGAAGCCAATCCATGCCCAATATGACATCAAAGTCCAACATATCAAGTTGTACTAAATCAACCAAAGTGACTCTATTGGACAATGAGATGGGACAACCCCTATGCACACTTTTTGCTATAATTGAATCAACTACCAGGGTAGACACAGAAAAAAGTTCTTTAAAGGTTTCGCGGAGCACATCAAATTTCATAGACACTAAAGGAGTAAGAAAAGATAAAGTGACACCCGGGTCAAACAATGCATTAACATTAATTGAAAATACTTGCAACATACCGGTAACAACATCCGGAGAGCTCTCTTGATCACCTTAGGATTGCATGGCATAGAAGCGATTCTTCTTAGGAGCATCGGAGTTAGACCCACTTGCTTGAGCTTTCTTATTCTCTCTCCCTTGAACCATCAAAATAGGGCAATCTATCCTCATATGATCACTCTTCCCACAACTAAAGCAATTGTCTGTGCCAACTAGGCACTTTCCCTGATGCTTCTTACCACATTTTTCACAACTAGTTTTCTCAACATAAGGACCACCACCTTTTCCCCCTTGTGGTCTAGGGGTAGAAACCCTACCTTTGTTGGGCCTTGGAGCATTGGAAGGACTTTGGTTGGGAAACCTCTTCTTAAACCTTGGTTCACCTTGACCTTCAAACTTACCCTTAGATGTATTTCCCTCATCGGCCCTTGGCCTCTTCACCTCTCTATTCCTATTTCTAAGCCTTGACTCTTCCACTTGTTGAGCATGTACCATCAACCTAGAGATATATATGTTGTCATGGAACATTGCCGTTCGGCACTCTTCTTCAATAGCATCGGACACACCGGTGACAAAGCGACTCATTTCAACTCTTGGGTTAGAAACCAAAGTGGGAGCATATTTGGACAACTTCATGAATTTCAAGGAGTATTGTTGGACACTCATACCTCTTTGGAGAAGATTGATGAATTCCTCAACTTTGGCTTCTCTTTTCTCACGGGGGAAGAACCGATCAAGGAAAGCCTTCTTGAATACCTCCCAAGTTATGGGACCCGTCCTTAAAGGCCTATTGTCCTTCCATTGAGTGTACCATACGTGGGCCATGTCTTTCAATTGATACCTAGCCAACTCGGCCTTCTCATTAGAAGAAACTCCCATAGCCCCCACAATCTTATAAACCTCCTCCAAGAACTCTTGTGGGTTCATTCACTTTGGACCCCAAGAAGATAGGAGGGTTCATCCTAGTAAGGTCTCTCAACCATGAGGCCATGATACTCACATTGGTCTCCACCCAGGGTCTAGCTTCCCAGTTAGCGTATGCCATCATGAGTTGAGTCAAGGAATGAAGAGTTGCCCTTATCTCCACATTAGACATAGCCCCATCATCAATATGAGCTTAAGGATTTTTGAGGAGCTTGAGGGTTTTGAGGAACATGATGGGGAACCTCCTCATTCACATTTTCCCCTCTGGCCCTCCTAGCATTAGTTCTTCTTGTATTCATAGCTTATAACCATAAGAAAAGGTTTATAAGGAAAGACTTAATAGAACTAAGACACTTGACGCACGACCAATAAGAAATCAAGAAGTGAAAAATCCTAAGCATCTTAAAACCTCTCATTCATAAATGTGCCACACTTCACACTTATGAACAAGACTCTAATCGACGTGGTTTAATAAGATATCAACCCTAATATCATCCAATTAACCTTATGCTCTGATACCAACTTTGTCACGCCCCGAGAGGACACCCTAGGCGTAACACGACATACTTGACCCCGAAGGGGTCTTATACAAACCCTTAGCATATTTGTCATTGCATATAGACATTGAGTAATGCGGAGATTTTAAAAAAAACTTTTCAACATAAATGTCAAAGTGTCTCATAATAGAAAAAGGAAGGTAGAATGTTTAGACATCATCTCAATAAAAACCATCTAAGTACACATAAGAGTCTCAAATAGGGACCATAGCCCTTTACAATAGAATTGTCTCAAAATGACAAGTACATAAGAAGTCTAATAGTCTATTACAATATAAGGAACATAAGTGTCATAATGAGCGTCCCCGGAACTTGAGGACATACCAAAAAGTCTTGTAGAAAGTCTAAGTCCAAGCTTGAGTCTCTTAGTAGCACAATCACTTCCCGGATGCTACACTTAGTGGAAAAAGGAAAAAATATGGGTTAGCACAATAAATTGTATTAAGTATGGAATCCATGCAATTAAAATCAACTAAAACATGAATAAAAGGGACCTTTATATGAAAACATGTTATTTCAAGTTAAAATCCATAATGTAAATTCAAGGAACATTTAGCCAATCCATATTACAAGATAAAAAAGCATTCATGATCATAACAAGAAGCCATAACCAATACCTCACATTTTTTACTTCCATTTATATCATACCATCATAAGACACCACATATGACCCTCCTTTCAAGTTTACTTGTGTAATGTACACATGAAGGCCCATACTCCCATATATACTAAGTAAAGCCATCAATAAGACACTAGTGTAGTCACATACATAATCAACATCATAATAGGTGAAACCAACCTTAACATAAACCATACCTTACCATATATAAATGACTCACACAACAAACTCCTCAAAGAACCCACTTGTGCAACGCATAGGTAAAGTTGCACACCCTCACCTATACTAAGTAGTATCCCTCAAGTAGTCCTAGTTAGAGTTCATAAGTCATTTACATAAGTCATATTCATACATTAGATCATCTTCTTGAAACATAGGGACATTAGCAATAACCGACATAGACCATGTGAGCTTCATGGAATCTGGTTTTATACTCCCACACCGAAAAGAGAGTGTTCCACTTCCCAAGGTAGAACTAACATAATAGCATCTAGGTGGATCCACTAGCTAATACCTATGTGGGCAAACATAGTTAATGAACAAAGAGATTACTACTATAAACCCAGACATGCTAAACGTAAAAGGTTTCCATCTCATGAGACACCATATATATTGGGAACCTGGACTAGCTAAACGTAGAAGGAACCCATATGGGAAGCCGAACTTGCTAAACGTAAAAGCTTCCATCTCATATTTATGTTAACTCGGTTCTAAGCACAATTCCCTGTTTAAAGTAGTATTAGGCCTTTACTTACACATTATTTTAATAAGGAGCACATTAGGGATTCAACACATCTTTCATCATATAGATCACAAGTTCTAAGATGAGAATAACCTTTCATCGTAGAACCATCAACATATAGTAATGTTCATTCATAACATAGTAATATAGTGTTCATGAGATTTACCTTCTATTCATCATACCAACACTACCAAAATCATAGCTTAACATTCATGTTCGTATCATAGCATATTTATCAACAATTGGGGTTGTAGGGAAGAGGAAACATAATTCAATCACTACAATTCAAAATCAAGTAGCACCTCCACCATAAGTGGATCAACAATTCAATATATGAACTTTCATCAATTTGACAACCTTCATTCAAAGCGTTCAAGGATCACAGCAAGATTCAAACCTAATTCATTGTTAATCACTACTCATATAGAGAAACATCATAATAGAATAATAAATTCCACAATTACATATTAGATTCTCATCCTTCATTCACCATTAAAGTCATACTAGGGTTTAAAGTGAGAAAGAATGGGAAATCATAGGTCTTGTGGGGATTTGTTCAAAATCCATCAACATGACATTAATTCATCGACAAATAATCATATACAACCATAATTAATCATTCTAATTCAATTAAAACACATTTGGAAAGTGACCCACGAAACTGAGAGAAAACCTAGAATTTGGGGAACTTTGAAATCCAATATTGAGAGGGCCTGTTGGGGAAAACATCCCAATAGTGAAGAGAAACCATACCTTAATTGATTCCTTGAGAATAAATGGAGAAACTCCAAGCAATTAGGGAAAGAACCTTGAAACCCTAGCTCCAATGCATTCTTCTTCTTCTAAAGTTTTGAGAGAGAGAGTTTAGAGAGAAGTGGGGTAGTTTTGATTTCAATTGGGTGTTTGTGTATAATGACCAAAACTCATGAATTAAGACTTAAAAACCAATATATAAATGACCTCTAAAATTCCCAAAACACCCCTACTTAATTTGGACATAAAATGAAAAATCCCAAAACTCCTTATTTAAATGGTCCCCGTCAAGGACCACAACCACCATTTTGGGTTCTGAAAGTGCACCACGGGCCATGGATTTTCTCGTGGTTTTGGAGGCAGTAGCTCCCCTTTCGCGCACAAGCCAGCACTTGGCCAAGGCAAGACCACTGAGCCTCCCACGATCCATGGTGAGGACCACGGTCCGTGGTGATGGCCTTGGTCATGACTTGTCCTTGTGGAGGCAAGCCCTTGGTAAGGCCTTCAAGCCTTGGTGCCAAGTGACCTTCACGAACCACCCCTCTCCCTCGTCAAGTGCACCATGGCCTGTGGTGGTTCCCGTGGTACTTTGGGCTGTAGCTACCTTAACAACCCCTAATTCCCTTAAAGCTAAGGGAGCTCCATGCCCACCTTAACGAGTAGTGAACTGGACCACGACTAGTGGTCCCTTTCGTGAAGGGTGAGGCAGTGTCTAGGACATTTAGAGGTCCCTCTCCCTTGGCCAAGGAAACTCCAAGAAGCCTCCCGCTTGCCCACTATCATGACCAGAAGCCGTGGTGATGGCCGTGGAGCTTGAGGCAGTAGCTCAAAGTTTTAGGAAGCCTTGGCCCTTGGCCTTGGCTTGCACCTTTTGCTTGGCACTCCTCCTTTGGGCCTTAACTCATAGACAACCATAGGACACCTAGATGGTCTAATAACTTAGGGCAATTAATTTTTTACCTCATTGACATTACGTTTAGGCTCTCGCTCAACCTACAAATTTTTCGGTTGTTATAGATATTTTATTGACTTGTTTCTAATGTATTGGTTTGTTATGTGTTGTTTTGCTGATATGGCCAAACCAAAAGTTCCTCGTAAGAATCAACCACCCCAAAAGAGAGCACAGATAATAGAGATTAAAGAGGGTCATGTTCCTCCATGAGCAACACAGCCGAAACTTCCTCTTGTAGGGGGAAAGGTACAAGCAAGAGAATATGACATGCGGAGCCAAGTCCGTCTGAGGATAACTCTGAAAGCATGGGTATCTACCACACCAGCCTCACCACTTTAGATTCTAAAGGTGGGGATAACTCGGGGTCTAGATCGCCGGTATATGTATCTGAGCCGGATGATGATCAGACTCTACAGAGAATGTGAGTTGAGATGCTCTCTAAAACTTTACATGATCCGTCCAAAATACTGGTGACTCCTCCACCTCCAACACAAACTGTTGTGCAGGCACCTCAATTTCCCCCAGTATAGGCACCTTCATCTCGATCGTTGAACAAACTGAAGGATTCCGGGTTGAGGACTATTTTAGAAGAGAAGCTACTCTTTGCAAATAGAGTGGTGAATAGGTATCCATAAGTGTGTAATACCATTAAGTTCAACAAGTTTGAGAGGTTCACACAGCCACGAGGCTCATACATACCTTCCTGGCTCCGGGATTTTTATACTGTGTATGGGAAGCTGGTCCCAAAGGTGAAAAAGAATGACAACATATTAGCCCCAGTTCATCATGTGGTGGTGCATGGTATAAAGGTTAAATGCAGCAGCACTGACATCAACGAAGTGCTGGAATGTAAGACAAATGTGATCAACTTCTTGGTGGATCGAACATAAAAGAAGACCCTTGATGACTTAAAAGGGTGGTGGGCTCCTCTGATTCTAACATCACACCACCATGGATCAAGACAAGAATTCAAATTGAGAAGAAGGATCTTAATGTAGTTGTAAGGTACTTGTTTGGGTTTATTAGCAGCACATTAATACCTTCCCAGAACGAGACCATACGCCGACATCCTAAGGCGGTATTATTGGGATCCATCATTAACAAGATAGACTGAATGTCAGGCTGATTATTGAGTAGGAGAAGGCCATGAAAGCCAAGAATAGTTAGACCTCACTCTATTTCCCGATGTTGATCACAAAAGTGTTTTAGCTTTCTTGAATGCACTCTATTTCCTCTACTAACATCTGAAGAATTGAGGACTAGTACTGATGTGTCTGAAATTATGACTCATTTGGGGATTAATATTCATATTTCATAGTCCTCAATGCCTTTTTTATTCTCTAAACTGATGTTAAAATGCTAATTTGCAATAATGAAGGTAGCAGACCAAGGCATATATATTACCTCGCAAAAAGGAGCCGAAAAGCTGAAAATTTTGAAGAAAAGCAAAGCATCAGATCGCCAAGACAACTCGACGAACCGCTAAGTGGTTTTCCAGCTAGCAAAAAGTTTCAGAAGGCCAGCCCGAGGAAAAAGCGAACTCACTGATAAAAAGTGAAACTCGATGAAGCGTCGAATAGATTAGCGATGGAAATTTTGATCATCTAAAGTTAAAGTGAGGAAGTGATAAAGCGGCAGGCCAGAACAACAACGGTAATCAAACTCGGCGCATCGCCGACCTGTTCGGCGACACACAACTTACTCCGACGATCTTTCCTGAAGTTGAAAATTTGGGAGAGTATAAATGAAATAGTTATGAGATTAAAAAGGGTTCTTCCAGTTCCAAAAGTTGAGACACATTCTTACTATGGGTTTTTTATCCAAAAACTGTTGTGAGTAGTTTTTCAGTAGAACTTTTAGTTGGTTTTTGACTTGGAACTAATTCCAAGAAACGTAATGACTTTATAATTGTTACCGAGCTGATGGAGAACATAGTTGGGAACATTTTAGTTCTTTTTATGATGTGTGGCTAAAACCCCCATTCTTGGGGGTGTGATTATGTGATTAAATGTTCTAACTAGCTTATGTGTGTTAGTATTTACTTATTTCAATGTTTATTTGAAGGGGTTTGATTGATAGTTGTATTTCAATTCATGAATTGTAGTTGCAAATATAGTTCTAGTTAAGCATTCTATGTTTGCTTGAGAAAGAGGTTTTAGAATTAAAACTATCAATGGATGATTGTAGTGAATTGTTTATTGTTGATTCAGTTTGAGAATGTGAATCTGAATTTGATCCTACCAATCTAACTCGAGAAAGTAGATTAATTGATGTTTTGGGTTATTCATATTATTACGCTTGTCGATGTTCTAAAGAACTCGCTTGAATCATGGTAGTTGATCGAGAGATGACTATTACATCTAAAGCCTAGACTACCCACTAAGACTCACCATCTTTTAGTAGATATTAATCACCCATATAGCGAAATTAGCATTTAATCAATCACATCCCTAAGGACCCCTCTCTGCTTGATTACTACCTTGTTTTCGTAGTTCTTAATTGCTCACTCCAAACCCCCCATTTGACACTAGCTGTCAACCCTTGAAATTTACTTTAACTAGTTCCGATAAGGTTTACTTCCAAAAAAGACTAGAACACGTCTTTTACTTTATAATTGAATTCTCTACCATATCACTGCTTGTGGGATCGACCCCAACTCTTCGCTGGATTTATAGTTGATTGCGACCACCTACAATTAGAATTGGATGAAGTGTAGTTGAGCATTCTCAAAAATGGCGTCATTGTCGGGGAGTGGTGTTTAGAATTCTCTTAGTGAAGTTTAGTTTGATGTGATTGTGTTGTAGTTGAATCAACCTATTATTGTTTGTCGTTGGCTGCCATTGAAAAGGTGACGAGATGGGTGTCAACAGGGGCAACGCTAACCAGCTTGGACACAATAATGACTTTGGCAACTTGAATGATGTAAATAAAGCTCAGTTGGGTAGTGTGGGTGCTATCAGGTTGCCTCCAGTCGTGGGAAATGCAGTTTTTTATGTGACTAGCACTATGTTGCATCTGTTGCAAATCAAGGGTTTGTTTGGAGGTCTAGCTCATGAGGATCCCCATGACCACATCCAAAATATGTGGACGTTTGTGGTCCATTTTCTTTCAAGAACATCTCCCAGGATTCAGTCTGAATTCAATTGATCATTTTTTCTCTGATGAGGGAGGCAACTAAGTGTTTAGCCGACCTACCAAAGGACTAATTACCTCTTGGGAAGAGCTCACTGAGGTGTTCCACATAAGGTTTTTCCCTCCCTCAAGGATGATGGCATTAAGAGATAATATTCAGGGCTTCAAATGATGGGATAGTGAACCAATTCACTAGATGTGGTTACGATTCCAGAAGTTGCTGCTCCAATGTCCAACTCATGGACTCCCAAACAACGTGTTGTTACAACATTTTTACCATAGTCTAGATTCAGTCAACAATGGTGTGGCTGATCAACTTTTCCAAGGAGGAATTATGTAGCAACCTTTTGAAACAGTATTTACTCTCCTTGATGGAATGACGAAGATCAACCGTGCTTGGTACACTAGGGAAGATCAAGTGTCTCTTTTGATATTCAGGATGATAAAGGACTAAAGAGGAAAAGACCAAGAGTGGGATGAAAGCATGGTCAAAATGATGACCCAAATGATGCACACTTTGAGGCCCAATGATGCACACTTTGAGGCCTTGTACAATGAGAAAGTACATTTTCAGGCAAATCAAGGAGGAAGTTTTCGTCCGAACGAACCAAGGTCGGGCGAGAACCAAGGTTGGAATAGAGAGCGTGATTAAGGTTGGAGAGACCGTGATAGGGAATGGCGAGACTGTTGGACTAACTGGACAGAGCGGGATGGCGACAAGGATCACTATTTACTCCTGCATGAGTGTCAAAAGCCAAAAGATCAAAGGGTTGATCCTAAAAATTTCCGCATAGAGGATATGGTTGCATGTATTCTCAACAAAGTAGAAGGGTCACGAAAAGTGCTAAAAGAAATGAAAGACAAAGTGTCATCTCTAAACTAGACGGTTACTTCTCAATCGGTGTCCATTAAGTAGCTGGAAACACAAATGGGCCTAATCTCATCCCATTTAAACCTGAGGCAAAAGGAGGTCTACCAAGTGATACCTTGGTTAACCCAAATAATGATTCTTGAATGAATATCTTCGTCATTCCACGACCTTAAATAAGGCGTTTCTTAGGAAGCAACCCAATTTTTTATGTTTTTAATACTGTTGTTTGAATAACGGGTGTTGAATGTGCAGGTTTAAAATTCAAAATTTTAGGAATAGGAGCAATTAGGCTAGCCCAGGCACCAATCAGCGACTCGCCGAACAGGTCGGTGTGCTTGATCTGGATCGCCGTTTGAACTAATTTAATGTCTGAAATTTCTATAAATTTTGGCAAACAAAAGATCCATTCGGCGCATCACCGAATGTTCAGTGACATAAGTGAGTGTCGATGACTGGCACGTGAACTGAAGGGTCATAAAGGGCTGAACTGTTCTTAAATTCAAATTCCCTCATTTCATATTTTCTGACCATTGCACTATCTCAACCATACTTTAGATTTTTGTACTTGCTTTTATTACATTTTTGGGTGCGGATGAATTGCTCGGGCTAGGGGGGTGGGGAGGGGGTCCTTCACTTTTGCTTGTTGATTCTCTAACCTAGCATTCTTTTATCTGATATTGAGGTTTGTGATCCAAACCCCGCTTCAATTTTTTGTAGTTTAAGATGCATGATTGTATTCTTATTGAATTATGTTTGTAATATTGGTTGTTTGAATGATTGTGTTAGCATGTGCCCTTGTCGTACTTAGTTTATGCATATTTTAGTCTTTATCTGTCGAATACCTGTGTATGAAAGATTCATAATGTGGGTTATGTTGTCAATTTATTGGGTCTTGTGTGGGTGAATTCAAAGTAACCCCAATTGCATCAATCGACTAATTTTGCCCAATGATAGAGCGGGTGACATCATTCTTAAGGGCATAAGACATTGATTGGTCCAAATTTTGGACAAATTGGGGGAAGTCTGAGTACCGTGTAGTCATTAATGTTATGAGTCTACGCGTGAATGCATAAAATGGGTGTTTAATTTTATTCTCATGAGTGGTAGGTTAGAATTAAATGTCGGGGTCAAAATCTGGCACGATGAACTATTTGGCGACCAGAGTCGAGCTCCCCGAATAGTTCAGTGGTTTGCCCAACGACCTCTGAATTACCTTTTTATCCTTCAAAATTGTTGCAATGATTTTTTAATATTCGGCCATATTCTCAGGTCGCCGAGTTCGCTCGGCGACTTACTGAATGTCCTTTTGAGTACCTGAAAGTCATTTTTGCAGCAACATTAATAATTTACTTTTATTTTTTGAACTATGTCAATTTATTGTACATAATTAAGGAAAGAAATTTTGTGTTGTTGTACGTGATATATGATGTGATGATCCTCTTGATGTCAAATAACGATGGAAGTTTGAAGGTGGATGAAAAGTGCATCAATACCATATCCATAAAAAAATTAACATTTCACGTAAAGAAACAAGGATGATTATGAGTGTAAACTCAAAATAAGAGATTATTTTAAGATTTTTTATTATCAGTTGCAATCACAACACAACATTTTCCTTCAAATATATATAGGTTGATCGTACTTGTGATAGTTCTGAAGGATCAAGTAAGACTACTTAGGTCTACATTATCACACTATTGTTCAATGAAACCGAATTATTTAGAAGTTTGACTCAATGTCTTTTTGGTGTCATATGGGAAAGATTGACCTTTCTAATACATATTAAGTCATATGAACATAACCGCATTGATTTATTTTCAATCGAAGCATCAATTCATAGACACAAAATCCTTTGGACCGAGAGACAGAGAAAAAGGCTTATTCAATTTGTTGGGTCTCCACATTTGAGCCGAAAAATGATCAGACATTGCAGATGAGGAGAGCGGAGCTGATTTTTAATGCGTTACATAATCCAACTAGGTCCCAGTACCTCATACGGCTCATCCACCTCCAGCTCAGATAGTAAAGAAGGTACCTCTGGTGCCACTAGTCCAGGCACCCCCACCTCGATAACTAAACTGATTGAAAGCGGTCGGGCTGACGACCATTCTGGTAGAAAAGCAGTTGTCTATAGACGGAGTAGTAGACAGGTACCTAGAGGTGTGGAACACTATCAAGTTTCACAAGTTCAAGATTTGTTCAGCAATACCCGAGGCTCCTACATTAATTCCTGGGTTTGGGAATTTTATGTGGAATATTGGTAGTTGGTTCCTAAAGAGAAGAAGAAGGCCAGTTCCTTTACCCCAGTTGACCATGTGGTGGTATATGGTAGGAAGGTAAAATTTGGTAGCACCGACATAAATGAGGTGCAAGGAAGCACAATGAATGTGATCCACTTTTTGGTGCATCAAATAAAGAAGAAGACCCTAAATGACTTCAAGGGTTAGTTGGCTCCACTGATTTCAGATATTACTCCATCATGGATAGAGGTATGAGTCCCAATAGAGAAAAATGATCTAAACGTAGCTACCACAAACTGGTTCAGGTTTATCAGCAATACCTTGATGTCATCAAAGAACGAATCGATACTCCAGCCTCCGAAGGCTACATTGTTGTGTAGTATCATGGATCGGGATAGACTAAATTTATTTATTTAGATGTTGAGGTAAGACAAGCCCCAGGAAAGTCTAGGTTTGCTCTCAACTCCATCTCGATCGGCATCTTGCTCTCGAGGGGGTGGGGTCCTGGAGCGAATCGATCTAATTATTGTGCAGGAGATGGCCATGAGAGCTAAGCAGATTCAGACTTCTCTCCCATTTCCGGCGTTGATCATAGAGTTGTGTAGACGTGCTCGGGTGCCATTGACAAAGAAAACGGATGTGGAAGTGACTCCCACTTCTTCTTCTAACATTCGGAGGATACAGGACAAGTACACTAGGGATGAGGCCCAAAAGAGGATAGTTGCACTGGTGAATACATCCCCGGCTGTAGATGTTGAGATGCTTGAGCCAAACGCAACCCGTCCTACTCGGGCTGGTGAGCCTACAGGTACCCCTAGCATTTCACTTACTGCACCTTCTACTTCTGCTACTGCCTTTCTACTACTGCTTCTCCCCTACTATTGTTGTTGCTTCTTCTTCCTGGCCCCCGTTAACCCAAGGCATGCTGTTTAAGATGGGACATCTGACCTAGTCATCTGATGTACGTGCCTCACGGGTAGATGTTGTTGTACTTGGCCTGATTTAGGTAATTAGCCTTTCATTCTACAATCATTCTATGTGAGAATACCTTTCACATTCTAAATACATGCAATCTATCTCATCATATTAGAATTACTCTATAATCCTTAATGATCAACATTATGACTTCAAGACCCACATTCAAGCTTTACTCCACTATCAACATACTAGTCTAGATCACAATACACATCATTCATAAGCCTTAATCATAGAAATTTCTAAGCATAATTCATCTTAGTGTCCCAATTCTAATCATTCAATTCATATTCTATCATACATGTGTAAGTCTAGTTCAATTCATAACTTCATATTCCCCTTCTTAGAAAAGTTCTATTCATGGTGATAACTCTAGAAAATCTATCAAGAACCATCAATTCCTCATCACAAAACAGAAACCCACATACATAGAAAATTAGGGTTAACCAAGGAATACACATAAATTCTTCATAATATCATGAATCAACCCTAAGCATATATGAGTAGTATCCAACACTTTGGAATCATACCCACCTAAAACCCATACATTGGAAGTAACCCTAGGTTAGATTGGGGTTCTTCTTCACAAATCTTGGGGGTTTCTAGGGGACTCTATGGGTGGAAGAATCCATAGATGAAAATCTACACGTACCTTAAGTTAAAAACCTAGCACAAGCTCTCAACAATGAACTTTGTTCTTGACCCAAGCACCAAGGTTTATCTTCTTCTTCAATGGAGGTTCTTCTTAGAGAGAGAAATATTTCAGAGAAGAGGGATTTGGGTTTTCTTAAAATTGTAGGGAGAATGAATTAATTGAAGTGAACATAGGTCTAATAAGCTTATATAGATGCTAGGAAAGGACTAGAATAAAGTAGGGTCAACTTTTGTAAAGAACTAAGGACCCTTCAAGTTTAACTTCAAAATTAATAAAATTCACGACTTACCTAGCCCATTTACCCCTCTTGGCTAGCCAAGGGCACTAGGCGACTCACCAAGTAGACCCTTGGCTCGCCCAAATTTGCAGCAAGCATAATAATGGGGGAGTACACTATGTGGTCTTGGGGGGCAATGGGAGATTCGCCAAGTAAGTTGGCGAGGTATGATTTAGCACGCCCTTTTGTTCCCGAACCAAAGGGAAAAGGGATAGTTCACTAGGCACCCTTAGGTGCCCTTTGGTGCATCACCAAGTGACCTGGGCGATCAAGCTGCCCAATCGCCAACTAGTCACCTAGGAGAATAAGTTCTCTTTCACTCTACCTTGTTAGCTTAGGCCCTTGCAACGCTATACCATTCCATAGATAGCCTCATAAACTACGGGGTCTAACACATGTCTTGACGTTCAACTACTAAGCCCCTCATTCAAAGTATGAAAAGTCTTATCTATGACTATAACCATATACATCATACCTTCGAACCCTAGCTTGAGGCTCCAGTTTGGTCTACTAGTTTTTGGGGTGTTATAGTTTAGCCTTAGTCTAGGATAAACTAGTGTTGCCTTTGACCCGTGAACCTTGTGACTTTTGTATGTCTCCAACTTCGTTCAAACAGATTAGGTCCATGTAGATCAGAATAGAAGACTTGAGTCTAATAGTATGAGCCTTAAATCTAGGCATTTGCACAACTTCTTAGCACTTCTGTATTATCTCCCTACTTTTGTGACTCCAATGCGTTAGGAATGTTATGTACTTTCTCAGGATTTGAGTACTTCAGACTTAGAGCCTCTTGTGATATCTTTTGGGAATGGATGTTGATCCGGGTAACTTAGATCCTACTTGAGATCCTTTTTGGGAACGATATTCCTACGAGTAAATCTTGCTAGTTGTGGCCTACGCTACTAGGAGTGGACTAGCTTTCTATGAGACCTTGATATCTGAGATCCTCTACGGTGTTGACATGCCCCCAGGTCACTTTTGCGAGCTAAGTAACTTACGCCTTTTGGAGTGGATTGTCTGTCTACGTAGTCTAGGTTGATTGTCACTCTAACTAGCTGGGTTGGGAGTTAATTGGTTCTTGGTTACTTGGGGTGGGAGCCGGACTGATGTTCTTCAATTCGGTTCAGGGTTAATTTTCTTCATTGTAGACTTAACTATTTTGTGTACCTTGTAGGCTTATGCGAGTCCATTCAAGTTTCATTTAACCTCTGCACGAGCGTACCTTGTGGTCTTATGGGGTCTAGTTAGGTTTAGTTTAGTTGTACTTAGATTTAATTTTGGTATGCTCACGTGCCTTCTTTTTATATCTTCTTTGACCTCTGCTTTTGTCTAGACTCTATCTTATCAGATTGTTTTTACCTTTCTTTCTTGGTTGACCTATGATGCCAATTGAGTACCTTGTTTTGGTACTTATGGTACAATTTATATATTTTCATGATGCACGTTTATATCTTTTTGTGATGCAGGTCCTAGTACCAGCTACCATTGGTGATCATTCGTTCCATATTTTGCAGCTTGTGGATATCAGACACGAGGGTGTCCATTTAGCGTCCTGCATCAGCCCATCTCCTTCTGTATATATGTTAGCTTGTCTTTTGCCTTTGATATGGCTTGTTGTGGTCCACTTTTGCGACTTGTATGTATCTTGTTAGAAAGCTTTGTACTCGTGACTTCCATGTTCTGTGACGGTTTCTATTGTGTATTGTTCTTTTGTTTTTTCTATTTCAGTCTTTTCTTATTGTTAGTATTATTTTCTATTTAGTTCTACCCTTGTACCCGCTACTTCCCATTTTGGGAACATGTAATTTTACTTATTGGTAGGTTTTAATAGGTGCCACAAATATGATCGAGGTATTTCTTTTGCAACACATTATTTTTCATTTCAAATTCTTTTCTCCGTCTTTCTCTTCATTTTTTATATATGGATGGGTTCCATCTTTTTCACAAAGAGTCTCATACTTCTTTTTCACTAGGGATCTTTTCTGCTTCCTTACCATACCTGTAACTTAGGTTTTTTGCATAAGTTTTGCTATTCAAACAAATTAATGCTTCAAAAAGGATTTATGAGTGAGAAGGAAGTAACATCAACACAAACACATGTCTCATCAAAAGGACTATCCAAGACACTGATATTGATCATGATCGATACTCGAATGTTCACAACGAGTGTGAAAGCTCTCACATAAAAATCAACACTATCAAATTGAATCTGGAACGATACAGAAAGAGAAAAATAACACCACACAATTCAAAGCAAACAACCAACCGATATATGCATAATACCAATCAAAATATACTATCTAATACAACACAAAATATAATGGCAAAACAAAACTAATACAATTAAAAGGGTATAGGCAATACAAAATACCCTCACCCCACCAATATTAGAAAAACAATGTCCTCAATGCGGAAAAATATAAGTGTGGGAATGTAAAGATAAGATGGGATTCCACTTGTTAAGTTATGACTAACGAGAATGATGGTTATGTGGCTCAGTGGTGGCTACATCAATTTGGGCATCAGTGCATGGAACATCTGGTGGTGGGGTGGACTAGGAAGTCTGGGCCCCACTCATACCAATGGTGGAGGTCTTTAAAGAAAATGTTCCAAGGTAGCATGTAAAATAGAACCCTCCAACTCCTACAACTCTGTAATCGCTTATACGCTCGGATTCTTATCTCCTTCGAACTCCTCCTCATTTGTCTCCAAAGTAGAGTCCTCATCATCATCAGCACCTGCTTGCTCAGTTGCAACTCATGTCTCATCTACCCTCAACACTGCAGAAGGCTTAGAAAATTGCATCTTAGGAAGCAGGTAGGGCAACCTTATTGGCTGTAACAATCATGAACAAGACCTCCTTCATTAACTAAGAATCTCTTGTATCTGTCGAGTGGAAAACGATCCCCATCCAATAAAGTAGGGCATGTGTCCATGGGGGCCAAGATATAAACAGATGCACAATAGATGCAGAACAAGAGGGTCTTGCAATACCTGATTGCTCCACCGTAGGGGATAAATGCACAGTGTCATGAGCCAAGGTAGTCGGGTCAACTACCGATTTTATTTCAGCAGGGGCGGCTTTCTCCTAGAAGCATCATCCCTATTAATCCACCTCAATCCTCTAAAAATCGTTAAAGGAGGCCATGGTGATCCTCAAGTCAGTAGCATCCACGAATGGCATCCCAACCATTCACAAAGCTAGGTAATCAATAGCAGGAAGGGAAAAGACTCAATGATTCTCCTTATGTCTATCTTCTCTCATGCAATGATGCACTCTACTAGCACAGCCTTGGGGTATCAGAGAATTGTTTCATTGTGGCATTAGATTACTTCTAATAAACTCAAACAAATATCTTGCAATCATATTATGAACTTTCTTCTTGATGATCACCCCATCTACAATTCACGAGGGAGTAGCATTAGAAAGCAAAAGGGTCGATCAACCCCGAAAATAATCGAGATGCTGCTTCATCCTTTCCTTAAAAGAAGTAGTATCATTGTTCTCAAAATTCAACACCTCATTTATTGTATTGGCCCCACATTGGACTTTCTTTCCACGTACTTCGACCTATGACTCCCTTTATGTTCTTTGGGACTGTCTTAGCATAAGCTTCATAGAACTCTATTTCCGAAGTAAGGACATCATGTGTCTGGGCTCGGGTAAATTGTTCGAACTTGTGAAATTTGATTGTCTTCCAAACTGTTGGGTAGCCACTCATCACCCCGTCGATGGATAACCTTTTCTCCTCCAAGATCTTCCTCAACCCAACAACTTTTAGTATATTCGTTGACCGAGGAGTGATGATAGGAAATACATGGGTCACCACATTGGATATTGGATCTCTCATAATCGTAGAGAAGATTGTGGTCCTTTTCTTTTGAAGGACCGGAGGGACTTATCTAGGCTTCGGCCTAGTGCAGATGCACCCTTAGTGTTTGCAGCCACTTCAATTTCATCATCGATCCATGAGAATTTCAGTGTCTTGCCCTTAGAGGAGGATGTCGTGTTCTGATCAATTAACTACCTCTTCCTAATTTCTCGGGGAATCCCATTTACCTTTTTCTGGGCTCTTTTGCTTACATAAGTAGATCTACATAGAGCTCCTATGGTCTGTTACTCGGCTTTGAGCTGACCACCCTTTGTTTTGTTTAGGAGGGGCTGAAGAGGAGAATCTTCAGAAGAAGCCATCCTAGCGAATCAAAATTTTGGTCAAGCCATATTTTCATTGCATAACAACTCACAACAAATATTGGATGAAAAGTTAGTTGAAAAATAATCGAAATGAAAGCTCAATAAGAAGTTTTCCTGATGCTTGCCAACTAGGTTGTCGAGTCACTGAATACGTTCGGCAAGCTTAAGAGAGCTCGCCAAAGGTGAAAATAGCAATCTAGAAAAAATTAGGCAAAAAGGGTGAGATCATTACCAACTTGATGACTCATCGAGTCGGTTTGGCGAGTTGAAGGACACTCACCATAAATGAAATAAATATGTACCTAATATTGTCAAGCGAAGGGCCAGCTAGGGCTAACTCGACGATTTCCCGATCCACCTTGGGGAGCTCGATGGAGCTCGCCGAATAGGTAATCCTTAGACCTTACCTAATTTTCAAGAATTCGAACAACTTTCAAGCAACAAACAAAACTCGCACACAATTTTCATTAATATAAAGGTACTTACACAACAATAAACCCCGGGTAATAAGACTTTCCCCCAAATTCAATCATCTCCACGAAATGATGATTTTTCTGTAAGAATGACGTTACCCAATCTATAGTTGGGAAAATACAAGCCTATTTGTCGTGTTTGGGTTAATTAGACTTCACCCACGTGATAAAACAACAATACCCACAAGCATAATACAATTAATTTCAAGAATTAACTATGGAAATACCACAATATTCAGTACAAGGCCTAAATTTAAACAAATCTAGCAATGGGAAATCAACCATTCATAGTAAATCATCTACCTACTATTCAATAGCATACAATCATTCAGTTTAATACTATAATCAGCCCACAAGATTTTAATCGGCAAAAAATATTTGATAATCAAGAATTTGAACATGAAAATCAACCTCTAATGTAAAAAAAAAAAAGTAGACAAAATAGGGAGAATGGGTTTTGGGCACACACCCTGTCAAGACCCAAGGGTACCCCTAGATGTAACATAACATATAGAACCCTGAGGGACTGCATACAAGCCAGTTAGCAGATCATAACATAAGCAATAGAACAATAAGAGTAAAAATGTATTTCATGTATAAAATTTTCATTCAAAGAAAAATGGAAGTCCAGACTATAAGTCTCAACATAGCCATCTGTTATAATATTCGAATAAGAAAAATGGACACAACCCATACAACATAGTCTGAAAAAGGAAATACAAGAAATGAACTACAAGAGATAGCATCCATCCTCGAATCATGAGGACTCACCAACAATCTAGGAAAATAAGCAAATCCAACCTTTCAGCCACAACGATTAGAACCTTGAGAACCGGTCCCTACCATTGGGAAAATATAGGAAAAGTAGGTGTTAGTACAAAAATGTACTAAGTATGTTAGTCATGCATAAAACATTAAAAACATGCTAAAAGGGACATTTTAGTTGAATGCATGCAATTTACTAAGGTTAAACATCATTATGAAAATAGTGGAAAGAGCATAAGTGATAAGCATATTCATTACATAGAGCATTATAACATAAGAGGAACATATCATAAATACCCTCAAAGCATACTTGTTCAATTCATGAATTAGACCCCATAAATCATACCCATGATAAGTAAGTCATGTTAAATAACCATAGTTCATAATTCATATTCTTGTTCATATTGTTGTTATAATAGTGGGAATAAGACCTAACCAACATGAGACCATGTGAGCTATACATGGAATCCGGCGACTCCCATACCAAAAAGGGTTGCTCTACTTGCCTAAGGTAGAACCGTACTCTTAGCTTAGGTAGATCCACTATCTAAATACCAATGAGGGCACATAGTTTATGGGATAAGGAGATTTCTACTAGAAACCCGACCTCTGCTAACGGGAGAGCTTCCATCTCATAAGACCTCTTCTAGAAACCCGACCTCTACTAATGGGAGAACTTTCATCTCATTGTTAATATCCACTCGGTGCTAAGAATTATTTCCCACCGAGTACATATTAAGCCTTGAATTAAGTTCATATTCATGGAAGAATGTCTTGACACTCAATCCAACATAATTCATAAGATAGCTCATTAGATCATGCGTGAGAATAACCTTTCAATAACACAACAACTAGATCATAATCATATTCACTTTACTCTTAAAGTGTTCTTAAAGCATAAACTAAACTTCATATTCATGCATACTATCATAATCTTCCTTTCAAGGATCAAAGCTCATATTGAATCCACACATCTAAAATTCACTACATTAGACATGGATATTAACACAATTCAAGTAGCCCAATTACTACAAACATAATCTCATAATATCCTTCTTTCATCCACAAATCCACATCACAAGATCATAATTGGGAAATATGGGGATTTCAACATAAAAACCATAATAAATCATCAATTCAATCATAATATAAATTAATTAAAGCATTAGAATCATTTTTGAAAGGAACCCATGACATTGGAATCAAACCCTAACTTTTGGGGATTTCTATCGTTGAAATTGGCATTTTGAATGAGCTCTATGGATGAATTATATCCATAGATGAAGGACTACCATACCTTAGCAATGTAATCCAATGAATTTGAGAAGAAAACCTTGCTCCTTGAACCCTAGCTCCAACTTCCTTCTTCTTCTTTCTTGAAGTTCTAGAGAGAGAATTTTCTTTGGAGAGGATGAAGTTTTGGGACCAGTTTTGGGATTTAGAAATAATGAGGTAATTGACTTAATTTAGTGATAAAAATTATTATCAAGGTGATCTAATTTAGGCTAAAACTATGTAACTTAAGATTAATTAAAACCAGAAAACCCCAAAGTACCCTTAAACTTAACTGCCAAAAAGCAGTTTCTAGGTCCCACCCACGACTATCACCAATGGACTGTGGTTGGACCCATGGCCAGTATTGGTGAACCGTGGGTCGGGGTTCAGAGGGTATGGTTTCAAGGCATGACCTATGTCCCCTCACAAACGAATTGTGGTTAGACCCACGGTTCGTGCTGGTGAAGCATGGGCTGGGGTTCAGAGAGCCTTACTTGCATGCTCGACTTACGACCCCCTCACCTACGATCGTGGACTAACCAATCGGACGTAGGTCCCCTTCGTTGGTCACTTTCCAGGCATTCTTTTAGGGTCCTCCTGAACGATCCATGTTTGGTCTTTAGGGGTCGTACATTGACTTTCCAACATAAAACCCTTTATTTTTAACTACGAGATGTTATGTTTACGACTCTAACTCTCATGGTAAGCTCTAGTTTAGCCTACTAGTTTCCGGGGTGTTACAATATCTCCCCCTTGGGAACATTAGTCCTCGAATGACAATCTAGACACCTTATGGAAGTAAAGACTCAAGACTAGCAGCCCATCATGTATGAAACATCAAAATAATGTACAGCTCAAAGGAGGAAACATCAACTCCAACTCAAACATAAACAATGCGTCACAAAGAAGTAGGAACTGCATCTAACAACCCATTATGCATGAAAACTCAACATTTCTCATATTTATAGGAGGAACTACCTTCTCCAAACTAAAAGCATGCTCAACACAATATCATGGAGCCAAAACGCAATTTACTCTCAAAAGCATACTAAAGCATGCTCAATAATTCATCTCATGAAGTCAATAGGCAACTGATACTCAATGCACAACAAAATGAGGAACATCAATGGAAATCATGCATAACATAAGGCAATAAGGGAAACACATAAATCACATATGACTCCTAAACAAGAAAACTCAACAGGAACTACTTACCTCAAGCTTGAATAGGATCAGAAAGAAAGAGATGAGGCTATTGGGACTTCATATCTGCCTCGACCTCCCAAGTAGCACCCTTAACAAAGTGATTTCTCCACAATACCTTCATGGAGGAAACTTCCTTGTTTCTCAACTTCTTAACTTACCAGTCTATGATTTCAACAGGTACCTCTTCATAAGCAAGATTCTCCTTAATCTCTATACCCTGTAAGAGAAATATGGTTGATGGATCCCTAATACATTTCTTCAACATTGAGACATGGAATACTGGATACACCAACGCTAACTCATTTGGAAAATTTAACACATATGCAACCTTGCCGACACGACTCAAAATCACATAAGGACCCACAAATCGTGGACTAAGTTGCCCCTTCTTACCAAATCTCATAACACCATTCATGGGTAAGATTTTCTTGTAAACCCAATCATGGACGTCAAATTTGAGATCTCTCCTTCTAACATAGGCGGAGGACTTTTGCTCATTTTGGGACGTTCTCAGCCTCCCTAATAACCCGAATCTTCTCAATTGCCTCATGCACCAACTACGAGCCTAGGAGAGAAACTTCCCCTACTTCAAACCACCCTATAGGACACCTACATCTCCTACCATAGAGAGCCTCAAAGGGAGCCATGTCGATACTCGACTGATAACTGTTATTATAAGCAAACTCAACTAACAGCATATGGTTATCCCAATTGCCTTAAAAATCTATCATGCATGACCTCAACATGTCCTCTAAAGTATGAATGGTGTGTTCCGCTTTACCTTCTATTTGATGGTGAAAAGTTGTGCTAAGCTTCACCTTGGTACCAGCCCCTTTTGGAAAGACTTTCAAAACTGTGAAGTAAATTGGGGACTTCAATCCGAAATTATAGACAAGGGAACTCCATGTAGTCTTACTATCTACTTCACATAGAACTTAGCATACTCTTCCGCCGAGTAGGACACCTTCACAGGAGTGAAATGAGCAGACTTAGTCATCTGGTACATTATTACCCATATCGAGTCATGTTGTTGCCTAGTACGTGGCAAGCCTACAATAAAATCCATGTTCACATCTTCCTACTTCCAAGTAGGAATAGCGATATCTTGTGACTAGCCTCCCAGCCTTTGGTGCTAAACCTTTCATTGTTGACAATTAGGAAAGTTGGACACAAATTTCGCGATGTCCATTTTCATCCCATTCCACCAATAGACTTCTTGTAGGTCACGATACATCTTGGTGGCTCCCGGGTGAATAGAATACTGAGAACTATGGGCTTCTTCTAAAATTTGTTGTTTCTAGCCGTCAACATTTGGAACACATAACCTACCTTAATACCTTAGTACCCCATCTACCCCTTGGGAGAAAGCCTCAGCGGAGGAACCCACTAGTTGAACACCTAGTCGGGCTAACCAATGCACATAACGAACCAACTCTTTCTTCTCATCCTCTACATGAGCCACACTACCCATCGACAACCTACTAAGAGCATCCGCTACCACATTAGCTTTGTCGGGGTGATAAAGGACACTCATATCATAATCCTTCAATAATTCTAACGACCTTCTCTCATGAATATTCAAGTCATTTTGACTAAAGACATATTGTAGACTCTTGTGATCAGTGAAAACATCCAGATGGACCCCATACAAATAATACCTATATATCTTTAAGGTAAACACAACTGCCACAAACTCAATATCATGGGTAGGATAATTCTTCTCATGGACTTTAACTTTCCTTGAAGCATGGGCAATCACCTTACCATTTTGCATAAGTACACATCCTAACCCAACTCTACAGGCATCACAATACACCATAAAACCATTAATACCTTTCGGTAAGGTCCACACGGAGCGGAAGTCAGTCTATCTTTCAACTTTTGGAAACTTTTCTCACAAGCTTCCGACCACACGAACTTAACCTTCTTTTGAGTCAAAGCCGTCAACGGAGAAGCAATGGAGGAAAATCCCTCAACGAACCTTCTATAGTACCTTGCCAAACCCAGAAAGTTTCTAATGTCGGAAGGAGTTAGAGGTCTAGGCCAACTCTTGACCGCATCCTTTTCTTCAGATCTACCTCAATAACTTCACTTGAAAAAATATGACCAAGGAAAGCTATGAACCTTCACCGAAATTCACAATTGCTAAACTATGCAAAAAGTTGGTTGTCATGAAGAAGTTGCAACACAATTCTTAAATGGTCAACATGTTCATTCTCACTCCTTGAGTAGATCAAGATATCATCGATAAACTCAATCACAAACATGTCTAGGTATTGCCTACACACTCTATTCATCAAGTCTATGAATGCCACCGAAGCATTAGTCAACCCAAATGATATTACCACAAACTCATAGTCGCCAAATCGGGTTCTAAATGACATCTTTGGAATATCATCCCCTCTTACCCTAAATTGGTGATAACCCGAACAAAGATCAATCTTAGAGAAATAACTAGCTCCTTGAAGTTGGTCAAACAAATCATCAATTCTCGGGAGAGGTACTTATTCTTGATGGTCACTTTATTCAATTGACAATAATCGATGAACATTCTAAGAGACCCATCTTTCTTTCTAACAAACAACACCAGAGCACCCCATGGAGAGATACTTGATTGGATGAAAACCTTATCTTGAAAATTCTTTAGTTTTTCTTTCAACTACTTCAACTCCACCAGAGCCATTCTATAAGGAGGAATAGAGATACGTTGTGTATCCGGAAGAAGGTCAATACCAAAATCTATTTCCCTATTGGGAAGAATACCAGGTAAATCATCACAAAAAACTTCTGGAAACTCATTCACTATCGGAACCGACTCTAGAGAAGGTGTTTCGGACTTAACATCCCTCACTCTAACAAGATGATAAATATACCCTTTTGAGATCATCTTCCTAACCTTAAGACCAGAGATAAATTGACCTCTAGGCATAGAATTTCCCCCATCCACTCTAAGATAGGCTCATTTGGATATTGGAATCTAACCACCCGAGTCCTACAATCTATAGAGGCATAACAAGCTTTAAACCAATCCATACCCAAAATCACATCAAAGTCTAACATGTCTAACTATACCAAATCCACCAAAGTAACGCTATGGGATAAGGAAATGGGACATCTTCTATAGACTCTCTTAGCCATCACAATGTCACCAACTAGGGTAGAGACTGCAAAAGGTGCGACTAATTCCTCGAGAAAAATCCCTAACCCTTGAAGCAGCCGAATTCACAGTAGTATTCACTAGAGCAACAACTTCTCTATTGGCTTGAGCCTCCACAGCTTGGGACAAAATTTGAAAAGTCGACCTAACCGCCACATTTAACATAGCCGAAGGATAAATAGGAGCTTGAGGAGCTTGAGGAGGAGCTCATTGATTCACATTGTCCTCTTCCATCCTTCTAGCATTAGCCTTTCGTGTATTCATATACCGAAGACATAAGAGAAGGATTAGGAAAGAGAAATATTTTAGAGTTAAGCTCTAAGGAACGACTTAAGAGTAATGAATAACTTAGATTTCCTAAACATCTTATAGCCTCTCATTCATAAGTATTGCACGCTTCACGCTCATGAACAAGACTCTACTAGATGTGGCTTATGAGACATCATCCTAGAATCATTCCAAACCTTGTGCTCTGATTACCAAGTTTTTCATGACCAAGGAATACCCCTTAGAAGTAATATGGCATATAGAACCCCGAAGGACTCCATACAAGCAACTTAGCATATCATAACATAAGCAATAAAACAATAAGAGTAAAACACATTTCAAGTCTAAAAGTTTAATTCAAAGAAAAGTGGAAGTCTAGACTCATAGTGTCAACATAGCTACCTATTACAATATTAGATTAAGAAAAAAAGACACAACTCATACAACATAGTCTGAAAAGGGAAATATAAGAAAGGAACTACAAAAGATAACATTTGTCCTCGAATCATGAGGACTCACCAACAAGCTAGGAGAATAGGAAAATACAAGTTTGGATCGGTTTGAAAATGAAAGAATTTCTAGTCGTAAAGTATTATTCTTGACAAAATTTTAGCCACAACAATTAGGACCTTGAGAAATCACGACCCGAGAGCACCTCCTAGTCGTAAGACGGCGTAGTCGACCCCGAAGGGGTCTTATACAAGCCTCATAGCTCATTCATTGCATAAGATACTTGAAAATAGAGAAGGATTAAAAACATTCTTTTTAATAGAAGACATTTTCATTAAAAGCATGCGGAAGGCTTTATATACTATGTGTCAAACCGTCTAATACTTTGAATACAACATTGGACTACGCCCATACAAAAGCTTAAACAATACTAAAAGACATAAAAGGAAATAATGGGTTTTGTCCTCAAAACTATGAGGACTCACCAAGTCTTCATCTTCGAGCACCTTAGACTCCTATCCACCAAGCATAGAACACCGACATCTCAAAAGCCTACACTTTGGTAAAAAGGGAAAAGAATGGGGTTAGCACATTATATGTACTAAGTAGGATGACCATGCAAAAACATGGTTAAAAACGGACATTTGATTGAAAACCATGCTTTTATGCCATTTTTGTAAAACTTCATGAACATTGTTACAAGAGGCATAATATAAGTCACAACCAACATACAAAGTCACATAATTCACATTTAGTCAAAATCACATGTATAACCCTTTGCCTTCACCTTGAGCCTTCACCTCAGGTAACCCTAAAGCTATACCTTATGCAATGTATGGATATCGTCCCATACCACCACCCACACTAGGTACCACATTAAGATCACCAAAAGTGAACTTACCATTCATCCATCTCACCTTCACACAATAGAGCATATACGACACATTAAGACCATCATCTAAGACAACTCTAAGGCATACTTGTGCAATGTGCAAGTAGCATCCCATACATTTATAAGGAAGTAACTCATAATACAATCCAAGTATAGCATGCATCTTTACATTTATGAATTCAAGAGTCAAAATTACTCAATAACATCATTTATAGGACTTTCAAACATTAGTCATTAAGATTTAGAGAACTCACTATGAACCTCTCAAAGCCTACTCGTGTAATGCATGGATGGCACCCCATACTACCACCCACACTTTGTAGAACATCTGAAGAAACTATAATTCACATCTCACATTATGAGAATAAGCTTTTAACCGACATAGACCATGAGAGTTAGATCATGGAATCTGATGTACTGTCCTACATCTAAGGTTTGGTTTACTTGCCTAAGGTAAACCGATATATAGCTTTAGTGGATCCACTAGCTATCCTATGTGGGCACATAGTTAAGGGACATGGAGATTGCTACTAGATACCCTGCCTCAACTCACGTGAGGCATCCATCTCAAGAGATTGCTACTAGAAACCCCGCCTCAACTCACGTGAGAGGTTCCATCTCATTCAATATTTTCTCAGTGCTTAGCCTGCATTCCCATAGAGTATTTTACCATTCATCACATTAAGGGATAAGAGATTGTTACTAGACACCCCTCATCTACTCACGTGAGGGCATCCATCTCAACCCAACATTCATTCATTGGATAGCTCATAGATTCAAAGAGGAGAATAGCCTTTCATCTAAGAATCCCCTTATCGTTCATTAATGTAAGATCAAGAATATCCTCTCAATCAACGCATCATTAGCATTCAATAGAGTAAAATTGAGAATAGCCTTTCAATAGACTCAACATTCATTAACATCATCATTAAACTCATTCATTCATTCATCCATTCATGAAAAGGCTACCAACATTAGATCTACAAATTCAAGACATTAAGACATCAAGTCAAGATATACTAATCATATAAGAAAAGGATGCCTAAGCCTACTAATTCACGAGAACTCATTCAATATTACATTATAGAACCCTTCACATTCCATCATCAACATTCATGAGTGTTAATAGAGAGATAACATTCAATTCTAATGCAATTTGCTTCTAGACAAGATCATAATTCATTCATTGAGATCACACATATGCTTCACATCACATTCATATATACAACATCATGATAATACTTAAATTCCACAAACTATGCCTTCAAGGTCATGATCACAATGTACATAGTAAGTAAACACCTCCACCTTTCAAGTGTATGAAAAATTCAACATAATTCTACTTTAACATGAAATTAGGTCAAACTTTCCCCTTCAAGGCTATGATCACAAATCCTCAATTCATCAACAATTCACCATAATTAGACATATATAATTATGCAAATCAATAATCTAAACCAATCTACACAAAAATTCATCATCATTAATTCATAATCAACAAACCCATTTCATAAAGCCAAATTTAGGAATTGAGAGAAATCATGGGTTCATGGAGTAAAATCATCTTAAATCATCCATTAAAGATCAATATAATCATAGTTTATCATTTGAAAATGTTTGATGCAAGAACCCATGATATTGAGTGAAACTTAGGGTTGTGTAACTTGAAAACCTTGAAAACTTCTTCGAAACTGACTCTAGGGTGAAAGCTAACCCTAGATGAAGGATCACCATACCTTATACTTGAAGAATCCCACAAGATTGAAGAAGAAACACCTTGAAATCGTAAACCCTAGCTTGAACTTGACCTTGATCTCCAATGAAGTTTCTAGAGAAAATTTTTTCAGAGACAGGGTTTTGATTTGATAGGTGAAATCTAAATGATCGTTTCAATGTTTTAATACTCTTAAAATATGTTAATGCACCTAAAATAACCGTCCATGCACTTTAAAAGACTTGGGGTGAATTTACCAATTCACTCCTCACTTGGTCGTGTCACTTGACAGCCAACAGGTGCCACTCACGAACCCCTATCCACGAACCGTGGATGGGTCCACGAGACGTATTGTCCAACCGTGGTTTGGTTCAGAGACACATCAAGAGGGATCCTGGCCTACGGAGCAAGACCACGAGTCGTAGATCAATCTACTGGTCGTGGATTGCTTCTGTGGTTCACAATATTTTGGCAGCTTGGTGATTTCTTTGGGGTCTTGGGGTTTAGACTTAGGGTCCTCCTCAACGACCCTTTGGGTGGTCCTTGGAGAGTCGTACCTTGATCTATAACACCTAAACCATGGCTCGAGACAACACTGAACAACATCAAAACTCATGACGGACACAAACACACACACGTTTGGCTCTAGTTTCACTAGTTCATTTTTAGGGTCGTTACATTATCCCCCACTTAGGAACATTCGTCCTCGAATGACACTTTAAACAGATTAAGGAGTAACGACTCAAGACTAGCAACCCATAATCATGCATGCAACATCAATATAAATGCATAAACATAGGAGGAAACATCAACTCCACATCAACAAGCTCAAAACACAACAAGAAAATAAGAACTACATCTACAAACTCATTATGCATCTAAACTTCACATTCTTCATTTCATTGGAGGAACTTCCTTTTCCAAATCACATCATGCTCATTACAACATCATTAAGCACATTTGAGCAATTTTCTCATAAAAGCACATTATGCAACTCCTTTATAGAAACATGTTTAGGCATGTTCAACATTTAACCTCATGAAGCATATAGACAACTCAAACTAAATGCACATCAACATGAGGAACAATAAATCATGAAAACTTATTTTCTAAACTAAACAAGAATTCAACTAGAGCATGCATAACATAAGGAGAACATGGAAACACAATGTCGCACATGACTCTAAAAACATGAAGCAAGCCAAAAAGGAACTCTTGGTCTAAGTCTTGAATAGGCATATAAAGAAAGAGGTAAGGATATCGGAACTCTCAACAACCTTACTACTCAACATAAAATCCCCCACTTAGGAGTAAACCCAAATATGGTCAACATGAACACCACAAGGGAATCTTAATCAAGACATCCACAACTTACAAGAAACCATCAATATATCGGAGCTTTACACTAGGAAAGTCCTCATTAAGGAACTTTTGCCCACCACAACCTTACCAACACCACTCAAGGCCTCATCATATGAGTCTACCACACCGGGTTTAAACTCCTCAACTCACTACACCTCGTAAGGTGAGAACATCAATCATGCCTAACTCATGAACATCAAGGACACTGAAAGATCTTACCATCTAGGCACATTATCCCCCACTTAGGAAAAAAGCTTATACTAGCTCTTTCAAACTTCCCTTCTTTTAATTCTAAGGTCGGAGCAAAACATCACTAAACCTTCATACCCATCACACCAAAGCATTCCTAAAACCACCACGTTTCACTAACTCTTTCAACATACCTCAATACACATCATTACCTTCTACCAACAACACACATAACCAATAAGCAGCTTATTCATACTAAAGTCAATATCATAATCTATCAATCTCACATCTATCAAGTCACAAAGCCATAGTTGGCATCACAACCAACCCTTTCTTCCTCACACTTTCGAATATACTCATTTATAGTAATCACACACTAAAGACCATCACATAAGGAACAAGAGAGAGACATTATAGAGCTAAACTCTATGGCACAACTTGAACAATGAAGAAGTAAAACTTTCTTAACACCCAGTAGCCTCATATTCATAATGTGACGCGCTTCACATTATGAACAAGACTCTACTAGATGTGGTTTGAGACATCCTAAGACCATTCTAAAATCTTGTGCTTTGATACCATTTTTGTCATGACCCGAGAGCACCCCCTAGTCGTAACACGACGTACTCGACCCCGAATGGGTCTTACACAAGCCTCATAGCTCATTCATTACATGAGATACTTGAAATTAAAGAAGAATTAAAAATTTTATTTACAATAGAAAACATTTTCATTAAAAGCAAGTGGAAGACTTTCTAGAGTTTATATACTATGTCTCAAACCATCTAATACTTTGAATACAACATTGCGACTAAGCCCATACAAAAGCTTAAACAATACTAAAAGACATATAATGAACATAATGGGTTTTGTCCTCGAAACTATGAGAACTCACCAAGTATTCATCTTCTAGCACCTTCGAAACCTATCAATCAAGCATAGAACACCGACATCTCCAAAGCCCACACTTTGGTAAAAAGGGAAAAGAATGGGGTTAGCACATAAGGTGTACTAAGTATGATGACCATGAAAAAACATGCTTAAAAGGGACATTTGATTGAAAACGTTGATTTTATGCCATTTTTGTAAAACTTCATGAACATTGATACAAAAGGCATAATATAAGTCACAACCAACATACAAAGTTAGATAGTTCACGTTTAGTCAAAATCACAAATATAACCCTTTACCTTCACCTTGAGCCTTCACTTCAAGTAACACTCAAGCTATACCTAGTGAAATGTATGGATAGCGTCCCATACCACCACCCACACTAGGTACCTCATTGAGGTCACCAAAAGTGAACTTACCATTCATCTTTCTCACCTTCACACAATAGAGCATAAACGACACATAAACATCACATGAATCACATCATCACATTAAGACCATCATCTAACACAACTCTAAGTCATATTTGTGCAATGTGCAAGTAGCATCCTATACTACTACTCACACTAAGTACACCTTTGAAGTCACCCTAGACATGGCACATTCATATACAATAAGTCATGATAAGGAAGTAACTCATAATACAATCCAAGTATATCATGCATATTTATATTTAGGCATTCAAGAGTCAGCATTACTCAATAACATCATTTTGAGGACTTTCAAACAATAGTCATTAAGACTTAGAGCACTCACTATGAATGTGCAATGCATGAATGACATCCCATACTACCACCCACACTTTATACGATGGTAATAAGCGTTTAACCGACAAAGACCATGAGAGCTAGACCATCGAATCTGATGTACTGTCCCACATCGCAAGGGTTGGTCTACTTGCCTAAGGTAAACATGTATATAGCTTAAGTGGATCCACTCGCTATCCTATATGGGTACATAGTTAAGGGACACAGAGATTGCTACTAGATACCTCGCCTAAACTCACATGAGGGCATCTATCTCAAGAGATTGCTACTAGAAACCCCACCTCAACTAATGTGAGAGCTTCCATCGCATTCAATATACTTTTTGTGCTTAGCCTATATTCCCATGGAGTATTTTACCATTCATCACATTTAGGGATAAGAGATTGTTACTACACACCCCGCCTCAACACACGTGAGGGCATGCATCTCAACCCAACAATTATTCATTGGATAGCTCACATATTCAAAGATGAGAATAGCCTTTCATCAAAGAATCCCATTATCGTTCATTAGTGCAAGATCAAGAATATCCTTTTAATCAACACATCATTAGCATTCAACAGAGTACAACAGAGAATAGCCTTTCAATAGACTTAACATTCATTAACATTATCATTAATATCATTCATTCATGAAAAGTCTACCAACATTAGATCTACCAATTCAAGACATTAAGACATCAAGTCAGGATATACTCATCATATAAGAAAAGGATGCCTAATCCTACCAATTCAAGAGATCTCATTCAACATTACATTTTAGAACCCTTCACATTCCATCATCAACATTCATGAGTGTTAATAGAGAGATAACATTCAATCCTAACGAAATTAGCTTCTAGACAAGATCATAATTCATTCATTGAGTTCACACACATGCTTCACATCACATTCAAATATACAACATCATGATAATACTTCAATTCATAAAAGTATGCCTTCAAGGCCATGATCATAATGTGCATAGTAAGTAAACACCTCCACCTTTCAAGTGGATTAACAATTCAAGAAAAATTTACTTTAACATGAAATTAGGTCAAACTTTCCCTTTCAAGGCCATGATCACAAATCCTCAATTCATCAAAAATTAACCATAATTAGACATAGCTAATTATGGAAATCAATAATCTAAACCAATCTACACATAAATCCATCATCATTCATTCATAATCAACAAACCCACTTCATAAGGCCAAATTTAGGAATTGAGAGAAATCATGGGTTCATGGAGTAAAATCATCTTAAATCATCAATTAAACATCAATATAATCATATTAACTCATTTGAAAATGTTTGATGTAAGAACCCATGAGATTGAGTGAAACTTAGGGATTTTGTGTAACTTGAAAACCTTGAAAACTTCTTTGAAATTTACCCTAGTGTGAACGCTAACCCTATAAGAAGGATCACCATACCTTATACTCAAAGAATCCCACGAAATTGAAGAAGAAACACCTTGAAATCCTAAAACTTAGCTTGAACTGGATATTTATCTCTAATGGAGTCTCTAGAGAGAACATTTTGAGAGAGAGGGTTTTGATATGAGAGGTGAAATCTAAATGAGGCTTTCAATGTGTTAATACTCTTAAAATATTTAATACACCTAAAATAACAATCCATGCACTTTAAAAGACTTGGGGTGAATTTACCAATTCACCCCTCACTTGGTTGTGTCACTTGACAGCAAGAAGGTGCCACTCACAAAAACCCATCCACTGACCGTGGATGGGTCCATGGGGCATACTTTCCAACCGTGGTTTGGTTTAGAGACACACCAAGAGGGGGCCTGACTTACAGAGTAAGACGACGAGTCATAGATCAATTTACTGGCAGTGGATTGCTTCCATGGTTCATAATATTTTGGAAGCTTGGTGGTTTCCTTGGGGTTTAGACTTATGGTCCTCCTCAAGGACCCTTAGGGTGGTCCTTGGGGAGTCGTACCTTGACGTCTAATCCGTAAACTCCTCAACAATGGCTCGGTACAACACTAAACAGCATTAAATGCACACATGTTAGGCTCTAGTTTCACTAGTTCATTTTTAGGGTTGTTACAGAACCGGACCCTACACTTGGGAAATATGTAGAAAAAGTAGGCGTTAGTACAAAAATACACTAAGTATTCTAGCCATGCATAAAACATTGAAAACATGCTAAAAGGGACATTTTAGTGGAATGCATGCATTTTATTAAGTTTAAACATCATTATGAAAATAGTGGAAAGAGCATAAGTGATAAGCATATTCATTACATAGAGTATCATAACATAAGAGGAACATATCATAAATATTTTCAAAGCATACGTGTGCAAAGCATGAATAAGACCTCATAAATCTTACCCATGCAAAGTAAGGCTTCTTAAGTAACCATAGTTCATAATTCATATTCTTGTTCATATTGTTGTTGTCAGAGTGGGAATAAGTCTTAACCGACATAAGACCATGTGAGCTATACATGGAATCTAGTGACTCCTACACCAAAAAGGGTTGCTCTAATTACCTAAGGTAGAACCATACTCTTAGATTAGGCGGATCCACTAGCTAAATACATATGGGGGCACATAATTTGTGGGATAAGGAGATTGCTACTAGAAACCCGACCTTTACAAATGGGAGATCTTCTATCTCATGAGACCTCTTCTAGAAACTCGGCCTCTACTAATGGGAGAGCTTTCATCTCATTGTCAATATCCACTTGGTGCTAAGCATTAATTCCCACAGAGTACATATTAAGTCTTGACTTAAGTTCATATTCACGGAAGAATGTCCTGACACTCAATCCATCATAATTCATAAGATAACTCATTAGATATTGCGTGAGAGTAATCTTTCGACAACACAACAACTAGATCATAATCATATTTACTTTACTCTTCAAAGTGTTCTTGAAGCATATACTAAACTTCATAAGGAGGCATAATATCATAATTTTCCTTTCAAGGATCAAAGCTCATATTGAATCCACACTTCTAGAATTCAATACATTAGACATGGATGTTAACATAATTGAAGTATCCCAATTACTACAAGTCTTATCTCATAGTATCCTTCTTTAATTCACAAATCCACACCACAAGATCGTAATTGGCAAGTATGGGGATTTCATTGGTTCATGGGGATTTCAACATAAAAACCATAATAAATCATCAATTCAATCATAATATAACGCAATTCAAGCATTAGAATCCTTTTTTAAAGGAACCCATGACTTTGGAATCAAAACCTAGCTTTTGGGGACTTCTATCCTTGAAATTGGGAATTTGAAGGGTCTCCATAGATGAATTATATCCATGGATGAAGTACTACCATACCTTAGGAATGAAATCTAATTAATTTGAGAAGAAAACTTTTCCCCTTGAACCCTAGCTCAAACTTCCTATTTCTTCTTCCTTAAAGTTCTAAAGAGAGAATTTTCTTTGGAGAGGATGAAGTTTTGGGATTTAGAAATAATGAGGTAATTGACTTAATTTAGTGATTAAAAAATTCTTATTTAGGTGATCTAATTGAGTTGTTTAACCCACGGCCTATGCTGGTGAAGCGTGGGTTAGGGTTTAGAGGGTCTGGTTTCAGGGATTGACCTACGGCCCCTCACAGATGGACCATTGTTGGACTTACTGTCCGTGCTAGTGAAGCGTGGTCCGGGGTTCAGAGATCCTCACTTGAAAGCTCAACCTACTACCCCATCACCCATGATCCTGGACTGACCAACATAGGTCCCCTTAGTTGGTCACTATCCAGACATTTTTTCAGGGTCCTCCTCAAGGACCCATTGTTGGTCCTTGGGGTCATACCTTGACGTTCCAACACAAAACCCTTTATTTTTAAGTGTGGGGATTTACGTTTATGGCTCTAACCCTCATGTTAAGCTCTAGTTTAGCCTACTAGTTTTTGGGGTGTTACAAACCCTTCAGTGCAAATCCAATCCACACGAGTACAATCGATATTAGAAATTCAAAGACTAGACTAACAATGTGTATTCAAGAGTTAGGAAGTTAGGATTAGCGAATAGCCAACTTAGGCCAAAATCCTAAGTTAGGGGTGTGGTATAAAGGAAAAGGAGGAGTCAAGAAGTGCAATAAAAGTCTCCCTTAACCCATGGTGTTGCATAATAATGGAACCCCTTCAAAAAAAATTATGGAATAAAATACAAAGGAAATCGGGTATCCAAGCAATCCATGGCGGTGAATAAAAACATGACTTAAAAGCACTAGAAAAAAAATTGATAAATGAAAAGAAGGGAATGCCTTGAGAATACCACATATCACGAGGAAAAAGTCATTGAGCCTAAATGACCATACCTTTGCACTCAGTCCCATTATAAACCTTAGAAAGACATATTTGATCTTAAGTGAGCCGAACCGAAGATCAATTCGAATATAAGAGCATTCATATTGGTGAAAACATGCATTGTGTTCCTCTTTTTGAGTGTGAGCGTTGCATCTGATTCCTAATCTTTAATCGATTAACCTCTTTCTGTGAATAAGGAATCATTCTTTGTGTGAGGGCATTTAGATACCTTTTTGTTAAGCTTGAACTTGCACAAGTAGCAAGTATTGCGAGCATGAGAATCTTTGGTAATGGTGTGCACAACATGAATCTTTCAGTACACAATTGATCCTTGCATAAGGAAATTAAGTCTTGTTGTGTGCATTTATGATTTAGTCTTGTGTAGCACTGTTTGAGAAACCCTTTTTGAACGGCTGAACTTGAGTTTACTTGAGGACAAGCAAAAGTTTAAGTTGGGGGTGTTGATGAGTCCACAAATTGGACTTATTTAGAGCTTTATTTTAATATAAATAGTGTCCTCAAATGGTTATTTATTCTAAATATCACATGAAAACACTTAAGTTTCATGTATTTGAAGTTTTAGTGGAAGTATGGACACTTAGGCGAAAAAAGGAACAAAAAGACTGAAAAGAACGAAGAAGTTGGAGACTGAGCATTGCCAAGCACGCTTGGCGATTCTCCGAACAGATGCACTTCGCCCTTTGTTCTAGTACGCAAAGCCCTAAAGAAGCAGGATCAAAAAGGCGATGAAAGGAGCAGTCGCCGTGTCGCCGAATAGTTTAGCAAAGCAGTACTGTGTCTCCCAATGACACGGAGCATGACGATCCAGAAGGCTAGTCCAAGGAGGCGAGAAACTACACCAAAGGGCGAATCACCGAGTTAATCGGTGATTCCGACTAACCACACCGAATGATCCACCAACACTAATTTCAGAAGTGTTTAAATACTAAACTCTTTATTAATTTTTAGGAGTCGAACATTTATTTTAATTTTAACAATAGAATAGTACTTTTTGCTCTAAGGGAGAGGGTTTTCGAGACTTGAAGGAGAAGAGGATTTTCATCTTAAAGATTTGGAGTTGGGCCTCTTAGATTCTCCATTTTTGGCCTATAACAAGACTAAAATCTTCATACCCATTCCAATACAAACTCATTTAGGTATAAATTTCTATCTCTTGTTCATGTTTAGCTAAAACCCACATTCTTGGGGTGTGATTTAGCAAATATGTACTGATATTATTGTTGGGTCTTCTATGCTGATAGGTTAGATGTATGTTAATGGTGATTTCACCTAGTGGTTGTGGTTTAATTTAATGGGTTTGTAGTTTCAAATACCAAACCACCCATGTGCTTTTGGCCTGCTCGAGAGAAAGGTCGCGAAACCAAAACTGCTAGACTAATGGCCTAAGGAGTGGGTCGACATGAGGTTCAACCCGAGAGGGCGAGCCCTAGTATATCCTAACATTCATCTCAAGAGAGTGAGTGGGGTAAGGCGTAGGCTAGCCTTCATGTGGGAAATGAGTGTCCGAGAGGAACCCATTTGAAACAGGGTAAGTTGCCCAAGAGGGAACTTATTTCCATCTAAAGCTTAGCCTAGTCACTATTAGCTTGCAAATCTCCTATCAAAAGCATGTACTCCACAATTTATATCAATTTATATTCCGTTCACACCCCAAAAACTTCTCCCCATACTTGCTCTGTCTTTTAAACTTTGTTGTTCTATTTACTTCTGACAAAAACCCCATTTGATATTTGACACTTTGTGTCACCCCGTTTTATTTACTATATTTTTACTCGTTAATGTCTTTAGTTTCAAACTAGTTAGAACTTAATTTTATTTTTCTATAAATTCTCAAACCCACTCTCTTGGGATGACCCCAACACTTGGTTGGGTTATTATACTATTGCACGATCGTAGACACTTGAATTGGAAGTTGTATCATTGATTACGACAAACATCTAAATGGCGCCGCTACTGGGGAGTGGTCTTATTCGAGAATTTTTTGTTTGGTAGAATTTTTGTTCTTCTTATTTGTAGTCTAATAACTTAATATTTAGTTTTGTTCTATTTATTTTATAAATATTTCAGAAAACATGAGTGTTAACGGTAGCCGGGTAGGCCACCAAGACGACATCGGAAACCTCAACGATGTCCAAGAGCCCAAAATCAATGATCCACATCTCATGGGAGGTGTTGGAGCCATTCGTGTACCTCCAGCACAGGGAAATGCAGTGTTCCACGTAACGAGCACCATGTTGCAACTCTTACAACTAAAGGGACTCTTCAGTGGATTAGCTCATGAGGACCCACATGAGAACCTTCGAAACTTCATAGATGTGTGTGAACCATTCTCGTTCAAAAACATCTCTCAGGAGTTTGTTCGATTAAGGCTATTCCCTTTTTCGTTGATGTGAGAGGCGTGCATATGGCTAGCTGAGTTGCCACGTAACTCGATCACTTTGTGGGAGGATTTGGTCACCGCATTTAATGTGCGATTTTTCCCTCCCTCGAAGATGATGACTATTCGGGATAATATCCAAAGCTTTAAGCGTCTGAATGGAGAGCCTCTGCACGAAACTTGGCTCTGGTTTAAGAAATTGGTGCTACAATACCCAACCCATGGTCTACCTGATAATGTGCTACTTCAATACTTCTACTAGAGTCTAGACTTGGTAAATAAATGTCTTGCTGACCCACTCTTGCCTGGAGGATTAATGTTGCAACCATATGCAGTAGCAGCTGAACTTCTCGATCGCATGACAACCATCAACATGGCGTGGTACACTCGCGAAGACCAGGTCTCGCCGGTCACATTTCAACTATATAAGGAGAAGCTTAAAATGGACAATGAGATAGACTACAACATGACCAAGATCATGATGCAACTTCACATTTAATCCAACAATGTCATGGGGGCTGGTGCTCGCAGTGTCAAGGCTGTGGGAGTCAGGGTACAAATCCTAAGGAAATGAAGTTTAAAGCTATGTGTGACATGGAAGTAAATTTTATATCTAACCAAGGCGGGGGCTATCGTTCAAACTATCTAAGGCCAGATGGTAACCAAGGATGGGTTATAGACGAAGGCTGGAAGGTTTGAGATCGTGAATGAAGGGATCGTAAAATAAATAGGAAGGATTGGGAGAAGGATAGATATGTGCCTCCCCACGAGCGTCAGAAGACTAAGGATTTGAAAGGTGGTAGGTCTGAGGATATGCTCTCGCGTATCCTAAACAAAGTTGAAGGGTCAAACAAAATGAAGAAAGGCATGAAAGAAGACATGTCTACCCTCAGTCAGACTGTCAACTCTCATTCAGTTTCAATTAAGTAGTTAGAGAAATGGGTCACATCTCGTCTCATCTCCATCCGAGACAACAAGGGGGTCTGCCTAGTAATACTATGGCTAACCCCAAGAATGAGGTCTGAAGATGGACTTGCGTCGTGCCACGACATTAACTTATGCGCTATTTGGGAGGCAACCCAAAACCCCTTTAATTGCTTCATTTTTACTATTATTAATTTTTTCTTGGTAAAATAATGATGCGTTGTTTGTACAGGTTAAAATATAAGAAGTGTTTGAAAAAGTGAAAGATGGCAAGAAATAGACCCAGTCAGCGAGTCGCTAAAGGGGTCGGCGAATCTAACCTTGCCCGCCGTTTGACTCCAAATATCTCCAAAATTAAAGCCTACAAAACTCGGCGAGCATGTGAACTTATTGGCGCATCATCGACTCTCTTGCCAATCTTGATGGCGACCGCCGTTTGAACTCCCGGGTTTACTGAAAAGTTCTATACAACTCAGCGAAACAAGTGAATGCTCGGCGACACGCCAACTGATCCGGCAATTCAAACTGATATCGCCAAGTACGCAGATATTGGACGACACTTAAGTAAAGCTGCAACAAAGTGGTTGTGAAGCATTCGAGGAAATGGGTTGAAAATAGGCATGTTGGGTTGTTTAGCGATCTTGTGGAGAGTTTTCTGAATTACTCAACGACTCGCTTAACTTCCCCATCACGCCTTCTTTCTAATACTAAAATTTTAGAAAATCTACACCCAAGAGTCATAGAAAAACTATGCCGCCATGACAGATGCGGCAACCGCATAGCCAGGATCACTTATTTACCTCTCTATTTGTCTTACTTATTTTTAGTTTTGAGTACTTTTATTCGCATTTGAGGACAACTGCTTTTATTTGTGGTGGTGTGAGGTCCACACCTTTTGTGTTTGCTATTTGTGAATCGTGTTTTGCTATTTATTTGGGATTTGAGCTATCATTGTGGTTAATACTGCTTTTTCTGTGGATATTTGAGCTTGAGGCTCCTATTCTTTTTTAATTGCAAATGATTTTGACCCTTCCAAAAAAATTTGAATTTTTCACACATTTTTGCCACCCCTTGTTTGTTGTATGTGGTTGTACTTTTGCAAAAATTTTAGTCTCGGTTTCGATCAATACCGATGACTTGAATAGTGCTCTCAATTGAACGAACATGGTTGCGCAGCAAAGACGAGGCCAAATGAATTTGCATAAACAGTATGTGAACTTTTTGCATCTCGGTGTAATTAGCCATTTAGAGAATTGATTCTCTTGTAATGATTGTTGCACACTAGCGGAAGTGTGTAGTCTTGTTTAACTTAAGTGTCGATGCCTTGTATGATTAGCTTGCTTTGAACCATGCATGAATAAACCTAGAATTTTCCCCGTTAGTCTGATTGATTGTCCTCTTGACATGATCTTAGGCGACTTTAAAGAGTGTGAGCCAAATTTAACTTATACCACTTTTGTGGCCTACCTGTGAGCGTGTGAAACTCTCTTGAACACCCTTTGAGCCTTACCTTTCTTTAGAAGAACCTTGATGAACCCTAGACTTTACTTGACCCACTACCTATAATCCTCTTGATTTGTGGTTTAGCGAATAGGCAAGTTAGGTCAAAATCCTAGGTTAGGGGTGTGGTGAAAAGGAAAAGGAGAAGTCAACAAGTGCAGGAAAAGTCTCCCTTTACCCATGATGTTCCATAATAATGGAACTGCTTGAAAAAAAATTGTTGAATAAAGTACAATAGAAATCGGGTTTCCAAGCAATCCATAGAGGTCAATAAAAAGATGACTTAGAAGCACTAGAAAAAGAATTGATAAAGTAAAAGAAGGGAATGCCTTGAGAATACCACATCTCACGAGGAAAAATAACTGAGCCTAAATGACCATATTTTTGCACTCAGTCCCATTACAAACCTTAGAAAGACCTTTTTGATCTTGAGTGAGCCGAACCGAATATCAATTGGAAAATAAGGGCAAGCCTATAAGTGAAAACATGCATTGTGTTCCTCTTTTTGAGTGTGAGCATTGCATTAGAATCCTGATCTTTAATTGATTAACCTCTTTGTGTGAATAAGGAATCATTCTTTATGTGAGGGCATTTAGTTACCATTTTGTTGAGCTTGAACTTGCACAAGTAGCAAGTATTGTTAGTATGAGAATTATTGGCAATGGTGTGTCACAACTTGAATCGTTGAGTACACAATTGATCATTGCATAAGGAAATTGAGTCTTGTTATGTGCATTTATGATTGAGTCTTGTGTAGCACTGTTTGAGACACCCTTTTGGAACGTCTGAACTTGAGTTTGCTTGAGGACAAGCAAAAGTTTAAGTTAGGGGTGTTGATGAGTCCACAAATTGGACTCATTTAAGGCCTTTTTTTAAAAGAAATAGTGTCCTCAAATGCTTATTTATTCTACATATCTGATGAAAACACTTACGTTTTAGGTATTTGAAGTTTTAGTGGAACCATGGACACTTAACAAAGAGGCTGAAAAGCAATAAGAAGCTCGAGCCTGAGCAACGCCAAGAACACTTGGCGATTCGCCGAACGAATGCACTTCACCCTTTGTTCCAGTACGCGAAGCCCTAAATGAGTAGGATCAATAACGTGATGAAAGGAGCAGTTGGCGTGTCGTCTAATAGTTCCACGAAGCAGTACTATGCCTCCCAATGACACAGAGCATGACAATGTTAAAGGCTAGTGCAAGGAGGCGACAAACTACACCAAAGGGCGAATCACCGAGTTAATCAGCAATTTTGACTAACCTCGCCGAATGATCCGCCAGCACTAATTTTTGAAATCTATAAATACTAAACTATTTATTAATATTTAGGAGTCGAACATTTATTTTAATTTTCACAATAGAATAGTCCTTTCTCCTCTAACTAAGATAGTTTTGGAGACTTGAAGAAGACGAGGGTTTTCATCTTCAAGATTTGGACTTGGATCTCTTAGATTATTCATTCTTGGCCTGTAGCAAGACTTAAATTTTCATACCCATTTGAATACAAAATGATTTAGGTATAAATTTCTATCTCTTGTTCATGGCTAGCTAAAAACCCCAATCTTGGGGTGTGATTTAGCAAATATGTGTTGATATTATTGTTGGGTCTTGTTTGCTAAACGATTAGATGTATATTAACTATGTTTTCACCTAGCGGTTTTGGTTTAATTTAATGGGTTTGTTGTTGCAAATACAAAACCATCCATGTGTTTTTGGCTTGAGAGAGAGAGAGGTAGCGAAACCAAGACCCTCTAGACTGATGGCCTAAAGAGTGGGTCGACATGAGGTACCACACGAGAGGGTGATCCCTAGTCCCATATCCGAACACTCAGCTCGAGAGAATGAGTGGGGTAAGGGGTAGGCTATCCTTCATGCGGCAAATGGGTGTCCAAGAGGAATCCATTTGAAACGAGGTGAGTTCCCCAGGAGGGAACTTATTTCCATCTAAAGCTTAGCCTAGTAACTATTAGCTTGCAAATTTCCTATCAAAAGCATGTAATCAACGATTTATATCAATTTATATTGTGGTCACACCCCAAGAACTTCTCCCCATACTTGCTCTCTCCTTAAAACTTTGTTGTTCTATTTACTTGTGACAAAACGCCCATTTGATATTTGACACTTTGTATCACCCCCTTTTATTTACTTTGTTTTTACTCGTTAATGTCTTTAGCTACGACTAGTTAGAACTTAATTTTATTTTCTATAAATTCTCAAAACCACTCTCTTGGGACGACCCCAACCCTTGGTTGGGTTATTATACTATTGGACGATCGTAGACACTTGAATTGGAAGTTGTATCATTGATTATGAAAAATATCAAAATGGCGCCGCTGCTGGGGAGTGTTGTTATTTGAGAATTTTTAGTTTAGTAGAATTTTTGTTCTTCTTAGTTGTAGTTTATTAACTTAAGTTTTAATTTTGTTCTGTTGATTGTGTAAATATTTCAAAAAGCATGAGTGTTAACGGTAGCAACGGTAGCCAGGTGGGCCACCAAGATGAAATCGAAAACCTCAACGATGTCAAAGAGCCCAACATCAATGATCCACATCACATGGGAGGTGTTGGAGCCATTCGTCTACCTCGAGTAGAGGGAAATGCAGTTTTCCACATAACGAGCACCATGTTGCAACTATTGCAACGAAAGGGACTATTCAGTGAATTAGCTCATTAGGACCCACATGAGCACCTTCGAAACTTCATAGATGTGTGTTGACCATTCACATTCAAAAACATCTCTCAGGAGTTGGTTCATTTAAGGCTATTATCTTTTTCGTTGATGGGGAGACGTGCAAGTGGCTAGCTGAGTTTCCACTTCACTCGATCACTTCGTGTGAGGAATTCATCACCGCATTTAATATGTGATTTTTCCCTCCCTCAAAGATGATGACTATTCGGGATGGAATCTAAAGCTTTAAGCATTTGAATGGAGAGCCTCTGCATGAAACTTGGCTATGGTTTAAGAAATTTGTGCTACAATGCCCAACCCATGGTCTACCTGATAATGTGATACTTCAATACTTCTACCGGAGTCTAGACTCGGTAAACAAAGGTGTAGCTGCCAACTCTCTCCTGGAGGATTAATGCAGCAACCATATGCAGTAGCAGCTCCATCAACAAGGGGTAGTACACCTGCAAAGACCAGGTCTCATCAGTCACATTTCAGCTATCTAAAGAGCACGTTGAGAATGACAATGAGAGAGACCAAAACATGGCCAAGATCATGACGGAGCTGGACATTTTATCCAAAAATGTCATGGTGGCTGGTGCCCGTAGTGTTAATGTTGTGGGAGTCGGGGCTGCGAATCTTGAGGAAATGAAGTTTGAAGCTATGTATGACGAGGAAGTAAATTTTCTATCTAACCATGGAAGGGGCTATCGTTCAAATTACCCAAGGCAGTTTGGTAACCAAGGATGGGTTAGAGACGCAGGCTGGAAGGATCGAGATCGTGAATGGAGGGACTGTAATCCAAATTGGAAGGATGGGAAGAAGGATATACATGTACCTCCCCACGAGCATTAGAAGACTAAGGATTTTAAAGGTGGTAGGTCCGAGGATATGCTTTCGCGTATCCTAAACAAAGTTGAAGGGTCAGACAAAATGAAGAAAGACATGAAAGAAGACATGTCTACCCTTAGTCAGACTGTCAACTCTCATTCAGTTTCAATTAAGTAGTTAGAGACTCAAATGGGTCACATCTCGTCTCATGTCCATCCGAGACAACAAGGGGGTCTGCCTAGTAATACTATGGCTAACCCCAAGAATGACGTCTAAAGATGGACTTGCGTCATGCCACGACGTTAACTTATGCGCTATTTGGGAGGCAACCCAAAACCCCTTTAATTGCTTCATTTTTACTATTATTAATTGTTTCTTGGTAAAATAATGATGTGTTGTTTGTACAAGTTAAAATATGAGAAGTGCTTGAAAAAGTGAAAGATGGCAAGAAATAGACCCAGTGAGCGAGTCGCTGATGGGGTCGGCGAATCTAACCTTGCCCGCCGTTTGACTCCAAATATCTCCAAAGTTAAAGCCTACAAAATTCGGCGAGCATGTGAAATTATTGGCGCATCATCGACTCTGTTGGCGATCTTGATGGCGACAGTCGTTTGAACTCCCAGATTTACTGAAAAGTTATGTACAACTCAGCGAAACAAGTGAATGCTCGGCGACATGCCAACTGATCCGGTGATTCAAACTGATATCGCCAAGTACGCAGAAATTGGACGACACTTAAGTAAAGCTGAAACAAAGTGGTTGTGAAGCATTCGAGGAAATGGGTTGAAAATAGGCATGTTAGGTTGTTTAGCGATGTTGTGCAAAGCTTGCTGAATTACTCTACGACTCACTTAATGTCCCCATCTCGCCTTCTTTCTAATGATAAAATTGTGGAAAATCTACACCCAAGAGTCACAGAAGAGCCATGCCGCCATGACAGATGGAGCAACCGCATAGCCAGGACCACTTCTATACCTCTCTATTTGTCTTACTTATTTTTGGGTTTGAGTACTTTTATTTGCATTTGAGGACAACTACTTTTATTTGTGGTCGGTTGAGGCCCACAACTTATGTGTGTGCTATTTGTGAGTCGTGTTTTGTTATGTATTTGGGCTTTGAGCTATCATTGTGGTTAATACTGCTTTTTCTGTGGATATTTGAGTTTGAGGCTCCTTTTATTTTTTAATTGCAAATGATTTTGACCCAACCGAAATTTTTTGAATTTTTTGCACATATTTGCCACCCCTTGTGAGTTGAATGTGGTTGTTCTTTTGCAAAAAATTGAGTCTCAGTTTCGATCAATACCAATGACTTGAATAATCTTTTAAATTGGATGAACATGAATGCATGGCTACGACGAGGCCAAATGAAGTTGCATAACCAATATGTGAACTCTTTGCATCTCGTTGTGATTAACCATTTATCGAATTGATTATCTTGTAATTGTCGTTGCACTCTAGCGAAAGTGTGTAGTCTTGTTTGGCTTAAGTGTCGATGCCTTGTGTGAGCTTGCTTTGAACCATGCAAGAATAAACCTAGAATTTTTCTCGTTAGTTTGATTGATTTAGAAAGGTGTCCTCTTGAGATGATCTTAGGCAACTTTGAAGAGTGTGAGCCAAATTTAACATATACCTCTCTTGTGGCCTAGCTGTGAGCGTGTGAAACTCTCTTGAACACCATTTGATCCATACCTTTGTTTGGAAGAACCTTGATGAACCCTAGATCTTACTTGACCCACTACCTATAATCCTCTTGATTTGTGGTTTAGAGAATAGTCAACTTAGGCCAAAAGCCTAATTTGGGGGTTTGGTAAAAAGGAAAAGGAGAAATCAAGAAATGCAGGAAAAGTCTCCATTAACCCATAGTGTTGCATAATAATAGAACCCCTTCAAAAAAAATTGTGGAATAAAGTACAATAAAAATCGGGTTTCCAAGCAATCAATGGAGTTGAATAAAAAGATGAGTTAGAAGCACTAGAAAAATAATTGATAAAGGAAAAAAAGGGAATGCCTTGAGAATACCACATCTCACGAGGAAAAAGTCACTGAGCCTAAATGATCATACCTTTGCACTCAGTCCCATTACAAACATTAAAAAGACCTTTTTGATCTTGAGTGAGCCGAACAGAAGATCAATTGGAAAATAAGGGCAAGCCTATTGGTAAAAACATGCATTGTGTTACTTTTTTGAGTGTGATGGTTGCATTTGATTTCTGATCTTTAATTGATTAACCTATTTATTTGTGAATAAGGAATCATTCTTTATGTTCGGGCATTTAGATACCGTTTTGTTAAGATTGAACTTGCACAAGTAGCAAGTATTGCGAACATGAAAATTTTTGGTAATGGTGTGTCACAACTTGAATCTTTGAGTACACAATTGATCCTTGCATAAGGAAATTGAGTCTTGTTGTGTGTATTTATGATCGAGTCTTGGGTAGCACTGTTTGAGACCCCTTTCTGAACGGCTGAACTTGAGTTTGCTTGAGGACAATCAAAAGTTTTAGTTGGGGGTGTTGATGAGTCCACAAATTGGACTCATTTAAGGCTTTATTTTAATAGAAATAGTGTCCTCAAATGCTTATTTATTTTAAATAACTGATGAAAACACTTGAGTTTCAGGTATTTAAGGTTTTAGTTGAAACATGGACACTTGGCGCAAAAAGGAACATTAAGGCTGAAAAAAACAAAGAAGCTGGAGCCTGAGCATCCCCAAGCATGCTTGGCGATTCGCCGAATGGACGTACTTCGGCCTTTGTTCCAGTACGCGAAGCCCTGAAGGAGCAGGATCAAAAAGGTGATGAAAGGAGCAGTCAGCGTGTCATCTAATAGTTCGGCAAAGTAGTACTATGTCGCCCAACGACATGGAGCACGACAATGCTGAAGGCTAGTGCAAGGAGGCGACAAACTACACCAAAGGGAGAATCGCATAGTTAATCGATGATTCTGACTAACCTCATCGAACGATCTGCCAACACTAATTTCTAAAGTGTATAAATACTAAACTCTTTATTAATTTTTACGTTTCGAACATTTATTTAATTTTCACAATAGATTAGTACTTTTTGCTCTAATTGAGAGGGTTTTGAAGACTTCAAGGAGAAGAGGGTTTTCATCTTCAAGATTTGGAGTTAGGTCTCTTAGATTCTTCATTCTTGGCCTGTAACAGCACTTAAATCTTCATACCCATTTGAATGCAAACTCATTTAGGTATAAATTTCTATCTCTTGTTCATATCTAGCTAAAACCCCTTTCTTAGGGTGTGATTTAGTAAATATGTATTGATATTATTATTGGGTCTTGTTTTTTGATAGGTTAGATGTATTTTAATCATGATTTCACCTACTGTTTGTGGTTTAATTTAATGGGTTTGTAGTTGCAAATACAAAACCACCCATGTGTTTTCAGCTTGCTGAGAGAGAGGTCGTGAAACCAAGACCCCTAGACTGATGGCCTATGGAGTGGGTTGACATGAGGTTCAGCCCGAGAGGGTGAGCCCTAGTCTCATATCCTAACACTCAGCTCGAGAGAGTGAGTGGGGTAAGGCGTAGGCTAGTCTTCATGCGAAAAATGAGTGTCCAAGAGGAACCCATTTGAAACGGGGTAAGTTGTCCGAGAGGGAACTTATTCCCATCTAAAGCTTAGCCTAGTCACTATTAACTTGCAAATTTCCAATCAAAAGCATGTACTAAACGATTTATATCAATTTATATTGCGGTCACACCCCAAGAACTTCTCCCCATACTTGTTCTCTTCTTTAAACTTTGTTGTTCTATTTACTTGTGACAAAACCCCCGTTTGATATTTGACACTTTGTGTCACCCCCTTTTATATACTATGTTTTTACTAGTTAATGTCTTTAGCGATGACTAGTTAGAACTTAATTTTGTTTTTCTATAAATTCTCAAAGTCACTCTCTTGGGACGACCCCAATCCTTGGTTGGGTTATTATACTATTGCACGATCGTAGACACTTGAATTGAAAGTTGTGTCTTTGATTGCGGCAAACATCAGGAACCATAACCATGTCTCATGGATGGGTTCACCTTCAATTGTCTTATAATTTTGGATGTTGTCCCTACGCTTTACCATCCTCAAAGGAGGAAAAAATATCTCAAAAAATACCTCAGGTAGCTCTTCCAAAGTAGTGATTCAGTCACTTGATAATTCAGTCAAACATTTTGAATCTTCCCCCATTAGAGAGAAAGGAAAGTTCCTCAATTGAATGGCCTCTTGGGTGATATTCTTGAAAGTAAATGGACCACATACATCCACAAAGTTGTGAATATGCTCATGGGGATCCTCTTGAGCTAGACCCCCAAACATTCCCTTCATTTGGAGAAATTGAAGCATCGTTCCGGCTACATGAAATATAGCATTCCCCACATTTTGGGGTAACCAGATAGCTCATGTACTTTCTATTGCATTGAAATCACACCATCTAAATTTCACAGATCATCATTTTTTCATGTTTGCTAGCATCATTTTTTTCCAATGAAACCTCATGTCATCACTTATAAATAGCAAAATAGTGAAACAAGTTGCAACAGGATTCTACTACACTAAATCAGTTCATAAAGTTACTTTACTAAAATAATTCTAAGCACCCCTCCCGGTAAATGGCGTCAGTTTTTAACTCTAAAATTACTTGTAAGTCAGTTAAACAACTAAGCGGTAGTAAGCAATTTAATTACCCAGCATATGAGGTCGGGGTCAAATCCCATAGGTAGTAGTATATGAAAGAATTCAATTATGAAGTCAAATTGTGTCCTAAGACATTGTAGATAGATGGTAACAAGAATGGATAAATTCCAAATATCAAATTAAGATTGTTTAGTAACATTTTTTTGTCAAATTAAACTAAAACAAGAGTTTAGCAAACAAGAAGAGTAATAATGTAGGTTTGTGGGGAAGTGAATATCGATTTCAAAAGGTGAATTAATGTGATTGCTCAGTAACCTTGATTACTCGTGGATAGGCTAGGTCAAACTCAAACACATATTGCATTTCTCAATCACAACATGCTTATCACAAGAATTCCTCTCGGACATTACTATGTATAATCTACTAAACAAGCCATTATCGTGACATAGATCTTCTCCCTCGATCAAGTATAGCATTTTGATATGAAACCCCAAATTTGTTTCTCAAGAAAATAAGGAATTCCAAACTAATATGTGAACATCAAATCAGTCACCCACTTCATATACTCTCTCTCAAGCAATATATATGAAGATCTTATTAAAATTAAGCTTGCAACATATTTTCATAATTTAACACATGATAATCCATTTAAATCCATAGAAATCAAAATAAATCAAAGTAATACACACTATTCCACACATTTAATCAAAATCCAACTACTATTGCACACTCCTAGAATAGGGGTTTTAGCCAATCATGTTAAAATTAAAAGAAAATATACAAAAATAAATCTCAGCCATCAGATTGTCGATTTACAACTCCAATTTAAGAGAGCCACATCTAAAATCCACCAAAAAGATGGGTTACAAGCTTGTTTCATGACCCAATTTCTCGAGTCATGATGGCACCTACTATAACCTACCAGTAGGTAAGCCTACCCATAACCCAGAATAAAAAGTACTGGGTCTGAGGGCAGAAACTAAACAAGAGTATGCAAAATTTAAGATAATAATATAAACAGGTAGAAGCAACCTAAAAACATATATACAAATAAAGATCCCTCACAGAACCTGGAAGTCACTAGTACATAGCTACTAACAAAATGAGTACAAGTCCCAAAAGTTGACCACGGAGACTAGACTTTCTCGAAAGGTAAAAGACAAGTCCATATATACTGATGGAGACTGAAATAGTACAAAATGTCGTGTGCTCACCCATGTCTCCGAATCAGACTGTTCCAAACTTGATCAACGCTGACTACTGGTGCTCGAACCTACATCACAAAAATAGATGCAGTGCGTAGCATGAGTACCAAAACAACATGTACCAAGTAGGCATAATAGGCCGACTGAACTTGAAAAGTAAAGGCAATAAGAAAAGAAGGAATAACACAAACAAAGGTCAAGAACGGAAATCTAACTAACAATGGAATGCACAGGAGTGTAGAAATAACTAACTAAAGTAATCTATAAGTTAACTACACCTAACTGGGCCCCAAAAGCCCAAAAGGTACACTCGTGCGCACGTTTAATTAAAAACTCGAACAGACCACCATATATCCCGATGAGTACACAGAATAACTATAACTAAAGAGAATCACATATGAGAACCTAAGAACGGAGAACACAAACCAGAACCTCAACCCTAATTATTAGAATCTGACAGTAAGGAAGTCGGACCTTGAACCGGATGCTCACCAAAAGTACCCAAGTAACTAATCACAAGTATCAAGTATTTGAGGCCACGGATCCTATCAAGCAAAGAAGACTGAACTCCCATATAGGCTAAGACGCGTCTAGAATTTGATATATCCAACTGAACCATGCTATTAGCTAAGAACTGAATGTCCAAAGCTAAGGGTCGCTCCTCAATAGATAAGAAGGCTAGACTACCCATACTCACCGACTTCCGGCACAAGGCGTCTACTACTACATTCGCCTTACCCGGATGATAGAGAATAGAGAGGTCGTAGTCCTTCAGGAGCTCAATCCAGCGACGCTGCCTCGAATTAAGGTCCCTTTGGCTCATGATGTACTGAAGACTCCTATGATCGGTATAGATCTCACATCGAACTCCATACAAGTAGTGCCTCAAAATCTTAAGTGCAAAAACTACCGCCGCCAACTCCAAGTCATGGGTGGGGTAGTTGCGCTCATGAATCTTAAGCTGCCTTGACGCATTAGCAATAACCTGGCCCTGCTGCATCAATATACAACCCAAACCAACGCCAGATGCGTCAGAATAAACTGTGAATCCCTTGCCCTCAACAGGAAGAGTCAATATAGGAGCGGTGGTCAATAACTCCTTGAGCCTCAAAAAGCTCGCCTCACACTCCTCTGACCAAACAAAGGGAACATCAACACTAGTCAATCGAGTCAATGGGGCTGCAATAGTAGAAAAGCCCTCAAAAAAGCGTCTATAGTAGCTCGCTAGTCCGATGAAGCTCCGAATCTCAGTAACTGAGGTGGGCCTATCCCAATCACGAATAGCCTCAATCTTCGTCGAATCTACCATAATGCCCTCCTTGGACACAACATGCCCCAAGAACGCTACAGAGTCTAACCAAAACTGGCCCTTTGAGAACTTGGCATAAAGTCGTTGATCTCTCAAAGTTTGGAGCACAATCCTCAAATGCTGCTCATGCTCACTCCAGCTACGCGAATATACCAGTATCTCATCAATGAAGACAATAACAATTAAATTAAGGTATGGCCTGAACACACGTGTCATCAAGTCTGTAAAGGTAGCAGGGGCATTAGTCAACCCAAATGACATAACCAAGAACTCATAATGGCCAAAACGGGTCCTAAATGCAGTCTTAGGGATGTCCGCTGCCCCAATCCTCAGCTGATGGTAGTCGGACCTCAAATCAATCTTAAAAAACACGGCGGTACCCTGAAGCTAATAAAAAAAATCATCAATACGAGGCATAGGGTAATGGTTCTTCACCGTCACCTTGTTCAGTTGCCTATAGTCAATGCAAATCCTCATAGTCCCGTCCTTCTTCTTCACAAACAGAACAGGAGCACCCCAAGGCAACACACTCGGACAGATAAACCCCTTACCTAAGAGATCCTCTAACTGAACATTGAGCTCCATGAGCTCTGCAGTAGCCATTCGGTAAGGTGGAATAGAAACAGGACGGGTGTCGGGCTCCCAATTTATGGCAAAATCAAGGTCACGATCTGGGGGTAGGCCAAGTAGCTCTGTAGGGAACACATCTGCAAACTGTCTAACCACAGGAACTGAGTCAACTAAAGGGCCCTCCCTACTCACATCTCGCACATAGGCCAAATAAGCTAAACACCCAGAAGCAATCATCTGTCTAGACCGCATAAAAGAAATGATCCCCGTTGGTGTGTGACTATAAGAACCCTGCGACAACACTAGGGGAATGTCAGGCATGGTTAAAGTAATGGTCTTGGCGTAGTAAACCAAGACCACATGGTAGGGGGATAACCAATCCATGCCCAGAATCGCATCAAAATCAACCGTATCTAGCATAATAAGATCAACTATAGTATCATAACCCTGGATAGTCTCTAAGCCAGATCGCAATACCTGATCCACTACTAAGGACTCACCCACCGGGGTCGAAACATGAACCGGCTCTGCCAAAGACTCAGACCTCATACCCAATCGGGGAGAAAAATAAACAAATACATACGAGAATGTGGACCCAAGATCAAATAATACTGTAGCAGGCTGATGGCATAATAAAAGCGTACCTGTGATGACATCGTCAGATGCCTCTGGCGTCGCTCTCGCCGGGGCTTAGTAGAAATGGCCCTGATCACCTCTGCCCGATGCATCTGATCTACCACCTAACCTGCCTCCCTGAGCTCCACCTCTGGTACCTTGTCGTTGTACCGACGACCCTGGTCCTGAGCACCACCTCTAGCTAGAGGGGGCACTGCTGAAACTGGTCTAGGTGCAAAGGGAGCTGGTATAATCGCTCATCTCCCTTGCTGGGGGCACTCTCTGGACCAATGGTCAAGCGCACCTCAATCAAAACACCCCGAAGCTAAACGCCCTGAAGTAGCTTAACCGCAGTAATAAAGGAGAGAATCTGATCCCCTGGAACTCTGGCCCGTACTAGGACCACCCTGCTGATGCTGGCCTCCCTCATAAGCAAGTAATATTGCCTGAATAGGCCGGCTGGACTGACCCTGCTGGAACCTCTAGCGGGGCCTATCGTAGGAGTCTCTCTCTCTAGTCTAGGACCCGTTGTAATTGCCCTGGTAGCGTGCCCTCTTATCGATGCCCCATTGGGCCTCGCGATAAATATGCTTCATGGATCAGGCATGGTCAACCACATCAAGAAACGAATGGTCAGCCAAAACCAAATGCTTTGTGTCGACCTTCAGACGGTACCGCAACCCATGTACAAAACAACGAATTCTCTCTTCCTCCGTGGGCAGGATCATGGTAGCATGTAAAGACAACTCATGGAACCTCGTCTCGTACTCTGAGACGGTCATAGGGCCCTGCTCCAATCTGGAGAACTGATCACGAAGCCTATCCCTGATGCTCTGTGGCATGAACCGGGCCAAGAAAGCCTCTAAGAACTCACTCTAAGATATAGGAGGTGATCCAACTGGCCTAGACTCTCGATACGTACGCTACCACTGCCTGGCTGGCCCACGAAACTGATGAACGATAAAGTCGGCTAGGACTCGTAGGCATCCTTCTTAATCGCCCCTGAGAATATCGGCGGTGCCAACCTCAGGAATACCCCGAGCATCTTCTGCTCACGCAATGGCATCTCCCTGTCCTTAAGTGTAGCAGGGCGGTCACATGGACTGGTGGCGGCTGAACCTTTGGTGCCACTGCGGCAGGCAGACCCTTCGATGCTGGAGCTAGGACTGGTGCTGGTGCCTGACGGATCTCACCAATAGTTTTTAATATCTTAGTCAACAGGGCATGAAGGTCAGGAACTACAGTTGGTGCGGGTGGTGGCTGGCTGATCCCGGCCCCACTGGTTGTGGAGGTACATATGCTACCTGAGACTCTTACTCCCTATCTCGAGCCGGTGTTGTGGCCCTGCCTCCATCTCGAGGTCGGCATCTACCCCAAGCTGGGGCTCAATCTATAGGCCGGGGTGCATCACCCCCGGTCGCGCCGCCTCGCGTCCGAGCCATTCTGTGAAAGAGTGAAACGTGTGAGATTTCAAGGAACCAATAAGACACACGTTGCACGAAAGAGAAACTAAAGAGGAAATCTTCATAAAGACATCATGTAGCCTCCCGAAGATAAGTTAAGGACGTGTCTGCACCGATCCGCAAGACTCTATTAGACGTTAGGTTTGTACAGGTGATACCGGTGAACCTGAGGCTCTGATACCAACTGTCACAACCCGATTTCTCGAGTAATGATAACACCCACTATAATCCACCAGTAGGTAAGAAAACCCGTAACACGGAAGTTACTAAACAAGAGTAGGCAAAATTTAAGATAACAATATAAACAGGTAGAAGTAACCAAAAAACATATATACAAATAAAGATCCTTACCAGAACCTGGAAGTCACTATTACAGAGCTACTAACAAAATGAGTACAAGTCCCAAAAGTGGACCACAGAGACTAGACTGTCTCGAAAGGTAAAAGACAAGTCCATATATATAGATGGAGACTGAAATAGTACAAAACGTCGTGTGCTCACCCCCGTCTCCAGATCAGACTGCTCCAAACTCCATCAACGCTGACTACTAGTGCTCAGACCTGCATCACAAAAATAGATGCAGAGCGTAGCATGAGTACCAAAACAACAGGTACCCAGTAGGCATCATAGGCCGACTGAACTTGAAAAGTAAAGGCAATAAGAAAAGAAGGAATAACACAAACAGAGGTCAGGAACGGAAATCTAACTAACAATAGAATGCACATGAGTGTAGTAAGAACTAACTAAAGTAATCTATAAGCTAACTACACCTAACTGGGCCCCATAAGCCCAGAAGGTACACTCGTGCGCAGGTTTAATTAATAACCCAAACGAACCCCCATAAGTCCGACGAGTACATAGAATAACTATAACTAAAGAGAATCACATATGAGAACCCAAGAACGGAGAACACGAACCAGATCCTCAACCCTAATTAGTAGGATCTGAAAGTACGAATGCCAAACCTCGAACCGGATGCTCACCAAAAGTACCCAAGTAACCAATCACAAGTATCAAGTATCTGAGGCCGAAACTCTAACCGGATGCTCTATATAGGAATCTGGGCAATAAAGGTCGGACCTTAAACTGGATTCTCCATATAAGTATCTGGGTAATAGAGGCCGGACCTTAAACCGGATGCTCCATATAAGTATCGGGGCAATAGAGGCCGGTCCTTAAACCGTATGCTCCATAAAAGTGTCAAAGTAGCTGTTGAAAGAGTCCCAATCGATCCATGCTCATAAATATATGTGGAACACCATCCACAATAAGCCAATCAATGTAAGTCCTTGGAACCAAATCGAAAATCAAATTTAAATCGCAATGCAGAGCTAGCGTCGCCGACTTAACTCGTAAAGCTGTAACATCGGGGAAATAAGGATAACTATCGTCGGAGAAAGTGTATCGCCTAGCTAAGGCCCAAACTATTAGACTCAAGTCTACTACTCCAGTCTATAGGGATCTAAGCCGGCCAAGCAACGTCGGGGCAAAACTAAGGCCTATCAGATTCGAATCATGTATTTCTAAGGCAAGCCCTAGTCAAACCTAAACTAAGGCCCAACATGCTTCAGATAAACAGTAATCAAATATACAAGCACTCCACATAGCAAGGAGGGTCAATTAGTAACACTTAGCATGCTCACAGTTACCCGATAATTCTTTAAATAGGCCGAAAACATGAATTTTAAACACCTATACGTGATTCAATAACTACACAACCCAAATCCAAACTAATCAACATGCATTCACATTCTTGAGCCCAATCTAAGAGAGGGAAGCTGTAGCCTACCTGTAGGCTAATCACACGCGCTCAAAAATCACTTCTCCGGAGCTTTCCGTATCTTAACGGCCTCGAAATGCTGCCCCGCAATCAAAAATAGAGTCACAACGTTATTTCAATCATTTAGACACAAAAATCACAACAAACAGAGATGGGCCAATTTTTTAGTCAAAATGGGAATTGTGGGACCCATACTGAACTATTCAAATTTCACTCCGTCAAGATACCCTAAACAGCACCCCAAACTTGTGTTCCAAAATGGAACACAATTCGGGGCTCAAAACATAGCAAAACCCAACAAGCAAGAAAACCACACTTTAATCACTTAAAAGAAAACATTGCAACAGTCTAAACTCGAAATATGTAAGGATCTAATGGTGCCCAGCACTCTTTGAACACTTTACGACGAAGCCACTACAATTCTTAACACGTGGGACTTCGAATCACCCAAAACCAAGGTAAAATGAGTGAGATATGACCAAAACAAGAATGCTAAAATCAAAGGCTCAAAAAAGAGTACAGCAGTCAAGTTAATCACGAAATTTACCTCGAACTACGTGCACCCGACAACTTCCGAACACTCTACAGCGAAGCCACCAAAAATACGAAGCTCCCGCACTTTGAATCACATAATTCGGATAAAAGATGAGAGTTATGAGGGTTTTATATTTGGGAATGTTTGCTCATATATCTGCATTATATAGCAGATTTTCTACAATTTTTTTTCCAAAATTAAAACCTCCGATAGGGTGCTCCGAACTTGTTCGGAACCCCGTGCACGTAAACGACATATGCAACCATACCAAATTCGATATTCCTGACTCAATGACAAAGTCAAAATTTCCATACGAGGTCATCTTGACAAAAAGTGGGTCCCACACTCAAATGTCATTTTAAGTCAAAAACCACAAAAGAGCTCAGAAAAATATCGAAAACCTCGAGACACTAAAGAAAGGTCAATCTAGATCAAACTTGACATTACAGAGCTGATCGCGCTAATGGAATTCCTATCCGAGCACGTTTACTCAGAATGTTGACCAAAGTCAAACTTAGGCTTAAACTTAAAGTTAAAACGCCTAATCGCATCGAGTCACACTGAAAACCTCGGGAGTCATGCCGACCATGCTACTAGCCTAAGATGACCATTTCGAAGCTGATGGAATCATCAGAAATGGTTTCCAATGTCATATTCTTGAACTTTTGTTCGAAAATGATCGTTCAAGGTTCATAAGTTCAAAACATAAAAACTCGCACCATAACCAAACGAACGACCAGGTGACCGAACTGTTAGTCCCAACAAGTCATAAATGACTTGGGGTCGCTACAGGAACAATCTAAATGACACACAGAAGGCAAGACACAGAAATGACCAGGAGGGTCATTATAATATCCATTACTAAAAAGGACTTTCATATGCGAAAGAAAGCATCAAGAGGTACCTTAAGGCTCCAACAAGCCAGGAAACTGCTCTTGCATCTCATGCTCGGTCTCACAGGTAGCCTTCTTGACTGGACGATGCCTCCAATGGACCTTAACAACATGAATGATTCTCGAGCGCAATCTCCTTACATCTTTGGCTAGAATGACGACTAGCTCCTCTACAAATGTCAAACGATCATCCAACTCGACTACATCATACTGGAGCACATGGGACTCATCAGGAACATACCGCCGCAACATCAAGAGATTGAAAACCGTTTGGATGGCTGAAAATGTTGGAGGTAGGGCCAACTCATAGGCAACCTCCCCAATTGTCTGAAGTATCTCAAAAGGCCCAATGTACCTGGGGCTAAGCTTGCCCCGCCTCCCAAACCTCATCACGCCTTTCATGGGAGACACACGAAGGAATACTCAATCACCAACAGAGATTCTCAGAGGTCGACGCCTCTTATTCGCATAACTTGGGTGCCTACTTTGAGCCGTCCTAAACCTATCCTGAATCACCCTCACCTGATCCAGGGCCTTTTGAAGTAAATTTGTACCACGCGTCCTAGGCTCCGTAGACTCAAACCAACCAACTGGAGAGCGACAACGCCTACCATATAATGCCTCAAAAGGGGCTATCTGAATACTAGAGTGGTACTTATTGTTGTACGCAAACTCCACCAAAGGCAAGAACTGGTCCCACTGACCTCCATAATCCATAACACAGGCCCGCAACATATCCTCAAAGACCTGAACAGTACGCTCTGACTGGCCATCCGTCTGTGGGTGAAAAGTTGTGCTAAGGTGGACACGGGTGCCCAACTACTCCTGAAAAGCCCTCCAAAAGCTGGAAGTGAACTGTGAACCCTGGTCTGAAATGATAGAAACAGGCACGCCATGAAGACGGACCACCTCCCTAATGTAGATACAATCCAACCTCTTGGCACTGAAAGGAGTATGAACAGAAAAGAAGTGTGTTGACTTGGTCAATCGATCCACGCTGACCCAAATGTTGTCAACACCTCTAGAAATTCGAGGCAACCCCACAATGAAGTCCATAGTGATACGCTCCCACTTCCACTCCAGAATGGGTAATCTCTAGAACTCGCCACCAGGCCTCAAATGCTCGGTCTTCACCTGCTGGCAGCACAAGCAACAAGAAACAAAGTCAGCAATATCTCTCCTCATGCTACTCCACTAGTAATGCTGCCTAAAACACTACAAGAAAAGTTCTCTTTAACGACCATTTCTTAATGAAGGGATATAGATGTGGTCGTCAAAATTGTATTCCTACCGACAAAATAATTTTTTTGGTCGTTAGAGTTAATTTTTTATATAGTATAAGTGATGGGATAAATATTAGTCATTCTAAAATTATTTTCCGGTAGTTAAAACAAATTACTAGTGTGTGTGTGTATATATATATATATATTAATTTTTAGTATTTATTAAAGAATAATTATATTTGGGTTGAATATTAAATTTACAAATAATAACTTAAACAAAAAAAAAGAGCCGTGTATTTTTTGCCTCCTTTTTATATGAGGAACAATCTAAGAGAAACCCTACGTTTCTCATCAGATCCACGGCGCCAATCTAGGTTTCAATTTTCTTTGTTCATAAGAGAAAAAAGAGATCGTTGTGAATCTACAGAGAGGTTCTTCTTCTTCTTCTTTTTTCAAGCAGAGTTATAAGCTTTGAATCTACAGAGCAATTGAGAACTTCCTCCTCTTCAAAATCAATAGTAAGTGCTTGTTCTCTTCTCTCTGGCAAATCGTTTCTTCGTGTGTCTGCTCTACATTGTATTTCTCTTCACTATTGGTGTAAAATAGGTGATATTCACAAGCTTTTTCAAACTTGACTATCAAGTTTCTGGTTACTTATGTCATAAACACCTTCCGTGAGCTTAGTAGACGTGTTTCATCAGAATATGCTAGTTTCAACAACTCTCGTTCGTACACATCTTCTCTTTGTTTCCCATGCCTCTAGTGAGTTCGAGACAAAGTTCGAAAAGGTCAAATCTTTGATGATTCCATCATCTATGATTGAGTTACAAAAACTTCTCGATAGATATCCTCCATCTGAACCGAATTCTTTTTGGTTAAAGAACCCCTTTCTAGTAGCTCTAGAACAATTAGGAGATTCTATAAAACAATGTTTTGATGAAATTGTGAGTATTAAACATCAATAGTAATATATCTATCATGGTTAGGAGTGTGTGGTGCTACTACAGAGTTGGGAAAGCCTATGGCTATTCTATCTACAGGTTGTTTAATTTGTTTTTGGCGTTCTATAGCCCGTCTGAACATGCTTACTCATTATCTAGATAGCTTTTGATTTCTAGAATTCAATTCTAAATGGAACTAGTGTGACAATTTTATCTTTGTCTAAAAGTTGTTTTTGTTTCTGGAACTCAATTTTATATAAAATCAAAAATGACGATATAATGTTTAGAGGCAACATTGATCATTCTTTATCTACTAAGATTGTCCCTGAACTCATCAAGAATATATCTTAGGTATGATTAGGATTGATGGAGATGTTCTCTGTTTCTCATCCCGTTAGATATTCTTTTTACCAAAATATAATATTTTGTGTGTTGTACTTATCGATTATTCTATATGAAAGATAGTTTATATGAATCGACAGAGTTCTTATCAACATAGAATAAATGAATTGTATAGAGTTGCTGGAACTGTAAGTGTTTCTTCTCCTTGTCTCTGTCAAATCCTTTAACACACCACTTTGTATTCCATGATGTTCAATTTGTTTTTGATGTTTTATATGTTGTCTAATTCTTGTATTCAATCATTCCTTATCCGCTAAGATTTTACAGAACTAATCGAGAATAAGTCTTTTAGATCAAACATGAAGATCGTAGCTTTTTTATGTATGATCAGAATTATTGTATTTGGTCTCTGTTCTTAGCCAGTTTTTTTTTACCAAATACAACCAATTTTTTGTTGAACTTCTAAGTCGTTGTCTATGAGTGTTTGTTTATATGAATCGGCATTCTTCTAATTAATCTAGAGTGAGCTATTTAGAGCAGCGAGAAACACTTAGTTTTTCTTATCCTTCTCTCAGACAAATACTTAAGCTTCCTCTCTTTGTATTCTATAAAGTTCAATTTGTTTTTGGCGTTTTATATGTTGTCTCATTCTTTTTTTTGTATTTTTTTTTTATCTTTGAAATTCAATTGTAAATTAACTAAAATGGATTTGAAATTCAGTTGCATCTAACTTCAACAAATCAGTTTTTATTAGTTGACAGATTTCTAGAAATTGTCCATATTAATTCTTTTGTATAAAAAAAAAAGCTTGTAGATTTTTAATATGATTTAGTGGGCTGAAGGAGAAACTGAGAACTATTTTTGATATGAATGAAGTATCTTAGCATGCAGGAGATATCACTATTTTTTAAAGTTTATCAACCCCCTCTCGAACTTGTTAGATTGATTTATTAATTCTTGGCCGATTAAATATTGTTTTAGTTGTTGCACCTTTTGTACTTTTCATTGAAATACTTTTGTTCCACATTCTATTGTCTAGACCGGATTATGGCACCCGATAAGCAATGGATGAAACTTATTCATAATAGAGTTGATGATGCTTGTATACATGGGGTAGAAAGCTTTTTGAATTATATGTTTACAAGATTGAGGTAAACGAATGAAATAAGATGTCCATGTGTTAAATGTTGTAATGCAGTTTCTCGAACACGAGAGATGGTTAGATCACATTTAATAGTACATGGAATGATCCAAAATTATACCTTTTGGTATCACCATGGAGAGAGGATAGGTGAGACAGTAGAATCAGATTCTGAATCTGAAGATGATGAAAATGTAATTGGCAAGGATGATGAAGAGGATGAAATACATGAAATTCTTACAGATTTACATCCTGCTTTTAATGTAGAAAATATGAATACTGGTGATGATGATGTTCTCGAGGAGGAACCAAATTCTGAAGCGAAAAGATTCTATAGTCTTTTAAAGGAATATGATCAACCATTGTACAAAGGTTCAAAACTTTCAAAACATTCTACTTTGGTGAAGTTGCTTCATATTAAAAGTATTGGTCGTTGGAGTAATGACTCATTTAATATGCTATTGAAGATGTTAAAGAATGATTTGTTGCCTGATGAATCAAACTTGCCAGATTCATATTATGAAGCAAGGAAGCTAATTCGAAGCCTAGGGCTTTCATATGAGAAGATCGATGCATGTAAGAATGAATGCATGTTAAATTGGAAGAATGATAAGTTTGTTGATTCTTGCAAAATTTGTGATGCATCTAGATGGAAGTAGGATAAACATAGTGGGGAAACCAGATTTAAAAAAGGGAAAAAGATACCACACAAGATCTTACACTATTTTCCTTTAAAGACAAGGCTTCAACGATTGTTTATGTGCTCAAAAAAATCTTCTTTAATGAGATGGAATCATGAAAACAAAGCTAATCATGGGATTATGAGGCAACCGGTTGATTCAAAAGCATGGAAAAAGTTTGATGAACTTCATCAATCATTTGCTATGGAGCCTCGTAATGTTAGACTTGGACTTGCGAGTGATGGTTTTCAACCATTTGGATGTTCTAGAACTCCATATAGTATTTTGCCTCTGGTACTTATTCCTTATAATTTATCACCTTGGTTATGTATGAAGCAGGAAAAAATTATTTTGTAAATGATTATTCCCGGTCGTGGAAGTCCTGGAGACAGAATTGATGTTTATCTTCAACCATTGATTAATGAATTAAAGGAATTATGGGAAACTGGAGTTGTTACCTTTGATGCATCAACTAAACAACACTTCATGTTGCATGCTACTTTATTGTGGACCATTAATGACTTTCCAGCTTACGAAAATCTATTTGGTTGGAGAACAAAAGGAAAATTGGCTTGCCCATGTTGCAATAAAGAAACAATCTCAAATAGGTTGAAAAATGGTCAAAAACAGTGTTATATGGGTCATAGACGCTTTCTTCCTATTAATCACAAATGGAGGAACGATAAAAAGTCATTTGATGGTACTACAGAGTGGAGATTACCTCCAAATACATTGTCTGGTCATGATGGCATACTTGATCAAGTGGCTGATTTATATGGGTTACCTCTAACAAATGATCCAAAGAAAGAAGATTAAAGTATCACATGAGAATAGAGGTGATAATTGGAATAAGAAGAGTATCTTTTTTTATCTTCCATATTGGAAAACATTATTGTTGCGGCATAATTTAGATGTGATGCACATTGAGAAGAATATATGTGATAATATTTTGGGAACAATCTTAAATATCAAAGACAAAACAAAAGACACCCTGAGTAGTCGCTTGGATTTCCAAGAAATGAACATCAGGAAAGAATTACATCCAAAAATAATTGGAGATAAGTATGAGCTACCAACAGCATGTTTCACATTATCTCCTGAAGAGAAGCACACATTTTTAAATTTTTTAAAGGATTTAAGGGTTCCAGATGGTTTTTCATCAAATATTTCTCATTGTATGAATATGAAAGATCACAAAATCTCAAGATTAAAAAGTCATGATTGTCATGTTCTTCTTCAACATTTAATCCCACTTGCCATACGTAGTATGCTATGCAATGAGGTGCGTGAGCCAATAATTGAGTTGTCATTGTTTTTCAATATTCTTGGAGCAAAGTGCTTAAAACTAGAGGAGTTGGAACAAATAGAAGCACAAATTCCTGAAACTCAATGCAAGTTAGAAAAGGTTTCCCTTCCTGCTTTTTTTGATGTCATGGAGCACTTGCCAATTCATTTAACTAATGAGGCGATGATTGCTGGACCTGTTCAATATCGATAGATGTATCTAGTGGAGTGATGGTTATGCTTTTTGAAGCATTTTATTCGTAATAGATCATGCGTTGAAGGTTGTATTGCAGAGGGACATATAGCGAATGAATTTACAACCTTATGTTCAAGGTATTTGCATACAATGGAAACAAAATTTAATCGCCTTGAACGGAACTATGATGGGGGTACTATAGAATCTGATAGAGGTTTAATGATTTTTTGTCAACCTGGAAAAGCTTTAAAAGGCAGCAAGATACACCGACTTGATTTAAAAGAAATGGAGCAAGCCCATATTTATATTTTGAAGAATTGTGATGAAGTTCAACCATTTCTCAAGTAAGTAATTACTTTTCAAAATAATTATTTTGTAATTCTTCAAAATGCTTCATAATATAATTCTTCTCGACTAAGTAATGACTCTTATTATGCTTCAATCTTCTATAGAGAATTTTCTCAAGCTCCAGGTGATTCCTCTCAAAAAAATTCAGATGGGCAATTCATCAGTTGGTTTAAAGAAAAGGTGAATACTATTTAAAAACTATTATTTTCAAATCATGGAAATAATATTTGCTAAACTATGTTCTTAATCATGATAGATTGCAGGATTATACAAACATGACAATAGTAAGAAAATGGAAGATTTACTCGCATTGTCACGTAGTCCTATGAAATATACGACAAGTTTCAAAGGCTACATTATTAATGGGTATAGATTTCATGTACAAAATTATGATAACGGTTTGAAGACTGAAAATTGTGGGATAGTTATTGCTGGTGAGACTGCTGAAGAAGATAGAATCATTGATTACTATGGAGAACTAACAGAGGTTCTTGAATTACAATTTATCGGGGGGAGAAGATTGGTTTTGTTTAGATGTATGTGGTATGATGTTTATGACAAATAAAGGGGAGTTAAAATAGATGAATATGACTTTGTGAGTGTGAACCCCCAACGATTTTTGAAAACCGATGAGCCTTTTGTATTAGAAAATCAAGCATTATAGGTGTTTTATGTGAGAGATCATTCTAATATAGGCTGGAATGTGGTGCAAAAGTTTGTGCCTCGTGATTCTTTTGATGATATGCAAAAGGATGATTGTGATTCCGAGGATTTACATGATTCAATTGAAAGGAAAAGAAAAAGAACTCATACAGGTTTGGAACTTCATAGTGGATGTTTATATTTTTTCAATTACATGCATATATTCTAATCTTCTATATGTAATTTTGATCCATTGAAGTAGTTAGAGTGAATAGAGGTTGATCCAATAACAATATCTTCTAATTTACTTTGTATGAAATGAATAGAGACAATGTGTAGTAGCATTTATCTTTTGTTTGATTATCCTAGCTATTTTTATATTTGCTCTATGTTAATTTCCATCCTAAAAGAAATTTAGCTAAATGTACTCTACTGTTGAACTTTATGATAGGATGAAATGAGTCCTTTAAATATTAAGAAATCTGAAATGGGATCAAGTTCAAAGAATTTAAAGCAATCATTCCTTCTATAAAGTATAAAGCTGCCAGTAGAACGAAAGGAACGATGTATTTTATTGATTGTAACTAAGTATATATATATTTTGTACAACTTCTACAGCAAAGAGATAAACTAAGAAAAAGGTAAGGCTTATCTATAACCTATATACAAGGAGGAAGTTACAACAGAGTCCTAAAGAGAAGACACTACTAAATCTGATTCGTAATTATGCCCCCGCAAGTTGGTGGTGTCAACAACACCCAACTTGGAAAATTCCTGAACAAAAGAAGCTTTGGGAAGAGGTTTTATGAGTATGTCAGCCACTTGATCAGCTGAGTGAAGGTGGTGAACTTCAATATCCTTGTTCTGAACTTGTTCACGAACAAAGTGAAAATCAATGGCGACATGCTTCATCCTACTATGAAAGACCGGATTGGAACAAATGTAAGTGGTGCTGATGTTGTCACAGAAAACCTGTGAAACTTCCTTAAGTGAAAGCTGAAGTTCATGAAGAAGATTTGTGATCCAGTTGGTTTCTAGAACAGCAGCAGCCACAGCTTTATACTCATCTTCTGTAAAGGACCGAGATACGGAGCGTTGTTTCTTGGAGGCCCAGGAAATTGGTGTGTTGCCCAGGAAAGTGATATAGCCTGAGGTAGAAGTGCGATCATTTGGATCACCAGCCCAATCTGAATCTGAATAAACAACCAAACGAGAATATGGAGCTTTGGCAATCTGTATGCCATATTGGCAGGTATGACGAAGATAACGGAGTAATCACTTGACTGCTTTCCAGTGAGAGTAGCGTGGATTGTGCATAAATTGAGAGAGTTTGCTAACTGTGAAGGCAATATGAGGACGTGTAAAGGATAAGTAGTGCAACTTTCCAATTACCAGCCTATAAAGAGTACCATCAGCTGGAGGATCATTCACTGAAGCTATCAAAATGGTAGTTGAGGTCATAGGTGTAGGAGCTCCTTTACTGTCTAGCATGCCAACATCCTCTAAAATATCCATAATATTCTTGTGCTGGGACAAAAAAAGACCAGCAGTAGAAGAGATAACCTGAACGCCCAAAAAAAATGGAGTTGTCCAAGGTCTTTCAAGGAGAAACGAGTGGAAAGACCATCGATTATATGACGAACTCCACGAATCTGATTTCCAGTGATGATTATATCATCCACATAGATAAGAACATAAACAGTGAATCCAAAATTATGCAAAATAAATAAAGAAGAATCAGATTGGGACTTGACAAACCCAATAGTTAGCAAATAACTTTTGAGCTCATTGTACCAAGCTCGGGGGGCTTGTTTCAAGCCATAGATTGCTTTATTCAACTTACAGACATGTGTGGAGAGACTTTGATCTTCAAATCCCGGTGGTTGCTTCATATAAACTTCTTCCTCATGGCTTCCTTGTAAGAATGCATTATTGACATCAATCTGATGGATTGGCCAGTTGTATTGCGTCGTAATGGTAAGCACCAACCGAATAGTAACTGGTTTGACTACCGGGCTGAATGTGGAATGGAAGTCTAAGCCTGGACGCTGGGTAAATCTCTTTGCAACAAGACGAGCTTTATACTTGTCAATGGAACCATCAGATTTATGTTTTATACGAAACAACCACTTGCACTCAACCACATTCATCGAAGGAGTAACTGGAACCAACTCCCATGTCTAATTCCTAACAAGTGCATCAAATTCAGCATGCATCACTTCTCTCCAGTGAGGGTGAGGACATGCTTGTTTGTATGTATGAGGAACAAAGGACGAGGGGAGTTGAACACTGACACTAAACTGCTTGGGTTTGAGGCTATTTGTTTTGGAGCGTGTGACCATGGGATGACTTGAAGTTGTCACCACGGGTGAAGGATCAGATGGAGCCAAAGCAAGTGTAGGTTGGGAAGAGTTATTGGCAGATGACTGAGAAGGTAGGTTGGTGGGAGGTATAGGGGAAGGGAGTGGTAACACTGAGGTACTTAGTTGTTGGTGATTTTTGCATTGGTAGGTGATTAATGGTCTGAGTGACGGCGAGGGCTAAGTATAATCCGGTGGTGGTGTGATGGTGTGTTGCAATGGAGGAGAGGATAAAGTCTGAGAATTACCTGATGCAATGGAGACACCTTCTGATCTGGTAGGCATTGTGTTGGGCAGTGGAGAGTACACGGGCAGAGCATCTGGGAGGGTATGACAAGAATCGAAACTTGATGGTTTATTAGTCACAGGTAGAACATCAGAACAAATCTCCCAAGAATCAGTGCTATGTTGATTTTTTAGATTCGAAAAAATATTATGAAAAAGATAGGTGTCTTCCAAAAATTGAACATCCCTAGATAAGTAAAATTTATTTTTGACGGGATCAAAACATTGGTGACAGTAATGTTTATTAGAAAATCCTAAATGTACACAAGGAGTCGATTTTGGCTCTAACTTATTTTTGGCTTATGGTTTCAGCCATGGGTAACATAAACAACCAAAAATTCTAAGTGATTCATACTTTGGATCCTCATGAAATAAAGTTTCATAAGGGCATTTATTTTGTAAATTTGGATTGGTTAGAAGGTTTATAAGGTAGACTGCTTGGTGACAGGCAAAACTCCAAAAAGATGAGGGCAAGGATGCTTGATGCAGTAAGGTTTTGGCAGTCTCAACTACATGCCTGTGTCTACGTTCAACCGATGCTACTCTTTGAGGCGTGTATGGTGGCGTCACTAAGTGTTCAATACCTTGAATTTTGAGATATGAGGATAAACCTTGGAACTCACCACCACCATCAGTATAGAGAGACATAATTTTGGTTTTAAACCGACGCTCAAGTAAGGGATGTAAAGCTTGAAAGACATCAAGGACTTCCTTTTTTGATTTTATAGTGAACAACCACATGTATTTCGAGTACTGGTCAACAAATAACGCATAATATCTCTTGTTATCAATTGACAAAACAGGAGATGGCCCACATAAATCAGTATAAATTATTTGCAATGGTTGTTGACTTTGTAATGAATTTTCAGAAAAAGGTAACCTGTGCATTTTATTAGAATAACACGAATTACAAATGGAAGCGGTTCTAAAATGTGAAACTGGAAGAAAAAACTGATGTAAAATCTTGTTTAAAGTGCGATGATTAGGATGGCCTAAACGTCGATGCCACAGTGTAGAGGAACGACAACATTGCATTGAGGGGGTATGATGTGCACTGCCCGATGGCCACTCATATAGCCCATCTCGATTCTGCCCACGAAACAAAGGCGCCCCCGTACTCAGATCCTTCACACAATAAAAAAAAGGAAAGAATTCAATGGACGTATGGTTATCGCGGAAAAATTTTGAAACAGAAAGAAGATTATTTTTTATGGAATGAGAACATAAAGTATTGAGAAGCTTAAATTGCTGATTCGATGCACTTAAGTTAGTGTTACCGGTATGAGAAACTGGAATGGTGTTACCGTCCCCAATTGCTATCTCCTTTGGACCATGGTAGGTGTGCACATCAGTGATGTTTTGCGCATTAGAGGCCATATGATGAGTGGCTCCGTATCAACAATCCAAGGAGCCTGTTGAGTTGGAGATCGAGCAGTATAGTTTGCCCGGGCTTGTATGTGATCGTGTGATTGTGATCTGCAAACCTTAGCAAAATTACCAGGACGGTCACACAACTGGCACTTTAGAGTGTGGTCATAACACTGCTGTTGGTTATTGTTGCCAGCACGCGATAGTTGGGTACGCCTTGACTGGGTTGTGTTGGGGGAATTTGCATTTGAACGCCTATTAGAGGTGTTTCCTTGGCGAGGATGCATGTTTGTTTGCTGTGCAATAGCAGCAGTAATGGGTGTTAAGAGTGGCTTCTTTGCTTCTTCATGCTCGATGAAAATCTCATGGTCAAGTAACTTATTATAAAGTTCAGGATAAGAGATAGCAGAATCTCTTGCACGGATAGCAGCTTATATTTCACGAAAATCAGGTCCAAGTCCAGTGAGGATTTTGACAATCAGTTCCTTATTGGACACAGGAGCTCCAGCAGTGGCAAGTTCATCACAAAGAGATCGAACCTGGTGCAGATAATCATCGACAAGAAGGGTTTCTTTTGCGAGGCGAGCCAGACGATCGCACAAACTAAATATCTTTGTTTGCGATTTGTTGGCATACGCAGAGTGCAAAGCATCCCAAGCAGCCTGGGAAGTGGATGCAGCGACAACCATAGCAGTAAGATTTGGGTCAACTGCAGCCAACATGGCGTTTTGAATTAGTTGATCTTGGCGATACCATGAAACAAATGCAGGATTTTCAATGTCCTGATTATTTTGAGCCACTGTGCGAGCAGGGGCTGGGTGAGAACCGTCGAGATGGCCAATAAGGTTGTGACCACGCATAAGCATGGACACTTGCGCTTTCCAAAGGGAAAAATTGTGGCTGCCAGTTAATTTGATTGGTAACTGGGTGACAGGATTAAACTGAACAATTGTTGTATTGGCATCGGAGTTGGTTAAAGTGATGTTTGGGGCCATTTTTATGGGAATGGTGGGGAGGGTTTCTCGACAGAAATTTACTCGTGAGAATTAATTGGCTCTTGATACCATATAAAGTATAAAGCTACCAGTAGAATGAAAGAAACGATGTATTTTATTGATTGTAACTAAGTATATATAGATTCTGTACAACTTCTATAGCAAAGAGATAAACTAAGAAAAAGGTAAGACTTATCTATAACCTATATACAAGGAGGAAGTTACAACAGAGTCCTAAAGAGAAGACACTACTAAATTTGATCTGTTATTACCTTCCACTTGGTGCGTTAGCCAGGGGATGAGGGCAAAGCCTCAAAGCAATAGGATCTGTAAGAGTAACTATTGAAAAGAGAACCTTGATTAATCCAACAAACAGAATGCTAGAGACTCTGAGAAGCAAATTAGGTATTACATTTTATTTTCTGAATCTACAGATATTTATTACTAGGCGTTGTGTTTTATATTCTCAAGCTATAGAGGTTTGTACATTCAGTTCTAAATAGACATTTTCTTTATATTGATTCCAGCTCTAACTTTAGGAAAGTTCGCTTTCATATTTATCTCGAATAGGTCTATATTGATGTTTGTTTAAGAGATTTATTTTAGGAAATATTGTATGGAGAAGCCTCATAGAGGAATTCAAGTTCTTTAGTGTACTTATAAAGACTTTATAATGTTTGAATTGTAGAAAAGAAAATCGGGCAGAACTTTACATCTATGGGATCTATTAAAGGAAGTATTGTAGTACAAGGAACTTCGATTGAAAAAAGCAAAGGTTGTAGTATTGCATATTCTGATAGGAATGAACTAGTATCGGAAAAGAATCTTATGCAGCCTGGTCTTGATCTTATAGAACTTGAAACTTCCTTTCCTCATGAAAATATTGATGAAATGCAAGTGACTGCGAGAAGTAAACCAGGTTTTTGATCTTATTTGATTTTGTTAGTAGACAATATTTTTACTATTGTTAGACGACTAACAATGTATAATGTTTGAATTGTAGCGAAGGAGAATGGACAGAACTTTACATATGTGTGCTCTAGTAAAGAAAGTAATGTTGTACAGAGAATGTCAATTGGAAAAAGTAAAAATTATAGTGTTCCATCTTCTGGTAAAAATGAACCAACACACAATAAGAACCTTATGCAACCTAGTTTTGATCCAATTGAAGTTGATACTATAATTTCTCATGATGATCTTGAAGTAAAGGGACGAGGAAAAGGGTCTACATCTCTCAGCATTGTTGGACGAAGTATCGAAAAGAGAAAAATGATTGGAAACAATAAAGGTTCAGATACTGTCATTTCAAAACTATAATGTCAATTTTCATTTTTTTCCCTGCTCTGTGAGCTATAATAGTTCTAAATAGATGTTTTCTTTCTGTTGATTCTAGCTCTAACTTTAGGAAAGTGCACTTTCATAATTATCTCAAATAGGTGTATATTGATGTTTGTTTAAGAGATTTATTTTGGGAAATCTTGTTTGGAGAAGCCTCAGAGAGGAATTCAGGTTATTTAGTGTATTGATTAAGACTTTATAATGTTTGAATAGTAGAAAAGGATATCAGGAAGACCTTTACATCTATGGGCTCTGTTAAAGGAAGTATTGTAGTACAAGGAACTTCGATTAGAAAAAGTAAAGATTGTAGTGTTGCATATTCTGATAGGAATGAACTAGCATCGGACAAGAATCTTGTGCAACCTTGTCTTGATCTAATAGAAGATGTAACTTCCTTTCCTCATGAAAATCTTGATGTAATGCAAGAGACTGCGAGAAGTAAACCAGGTTTCTGATCTTATTTTATTTTCTTTGTATACAATTTTTTATTATTGTTAGATGACTAAGGATGTATAATGTTTGAATTGTAGCAAAGGAGAAAGGACAAATCTTTATATATGTGTGCTCTAGTAAAGAAAGTAAGAACCTTATGTAACCTGGTTTTGATCGAATTGAAGTTGATATTTTAATTTCTTATGATGATCTTGAAGTAATGGGAGGAGGAAAAAGGTTTGCATCTCTCAGCTCTGTTAGATCAGGAAGCGTCGAAAAGAGAAAAATGATTGGAAACAACAAAGGTTTAAATTTTGTTGTGTATGATCAGAATGTTGTTGCACAGAAGACTAATGTCGTCCCTCCTTATTTTGATGCAATCGAATGTGATACTTCCTTTCCTCATGACAATCATGAAGTAATGCAAGATACTTTGAGAAGAAAATCTGGTATTATATTTTATTTTCTCAACCTGTATATTTCTTTATTGATTTGAGTTTGAAATTTTATAATGTTCTTATTATAGGCAAGGCAAACAGAGAGATTTTTACATCTGTGGATTCTGGCAGAGGAAGTACTTTCCAATAGAGAACTTCGATTCGAACAAGTAAAGGCTACAGTGCGGTATCTTCTGATACAAATGTACTAGCACATAATAAGAATCTTAGGCAGCCTGATTTTAGTCAAATAGAACATGATACTGCCTTTCCTCGTGATGATCTTGAAGTAATGCAACAGGATTTGAGAAGTAAATCAGGTATTTATCGACTTTAAGGTCTTATATATATAGTAGTCCAAGTATGTACACCAGAAAAGCAAGTAGAGAACCCCCACATGTACCTATGGATAGAATCTCTTGAGCTTTAGTAGGTAAATTCATTTTTCTGTTAGTGGATTGAGTTTGTTTTAATGTTTGATTAGCAAGGGAGCGAGCACAAAGTTTTACATCTATGGGCTTTATGAGAAGGTGCGTTGAAAAGAGAACTTTGAATGGACAAAGTAAAGATTCTGAAAATGTAAAGTATGAACTGGATAAACTCGCTCAAAATAATAATGTGTTCTTTCGGGGTTAGATCTAATGGAAGATGATCCTACCCTCCCTCAAGATGAAGTTGAAGTGATGCAAGACAATTAGAGAAGAAAAATAGGTATATATCTCTCTTAAGTTGTAGGACATCTTTATTGTTTACAAATTGAGATTCTTTTATGTATGACTTATATCAAAACTTGTAGGTTCATATGAATTTGAGAAAGTTAAAAAGGTTAGAGGACCAAATTTTGTAAAGTTGTTACAGGACTTAAACCTGGAGAAAAGCTTAGAGTCACTTTTTATCATAATCGAGTTGTTGGGGATCATCATGCTTTATTTGCGAGACACTTGGGTTCCTTAGTTCATGATCGTAATATGTGTCCTTTGCAGGTACACTCATGGACAGACATCGAAGAAGCTAATTTGGAACACATGTGGGGAGTTGTCACTGTAAGGATTTAAATGATCACAACATATTGAATTGCTATTTATTGAATCTTGTTGTTGGTTCATTTCTTTGACATTCTCGGCAACATATTACAATATTTAGTAATAAAAGTAAAGTGCAGACCAATTACCTTTCTGAAAATTTAACATTTGAGCTTATTACAGTGTGTTTTGCTAGTAATCAGTAAGAGCTTCTTCATATTGTCTTCTTATCTTATCTTAGTATAGTGTGGTTTGCTAGTAATCAGTAAGAGCTTCTTCGTCTCGTCTTCTTTCTTTCTTATGCTTTGTTATTTGTCTGTCTATTGTCTGTAATATTCCCTTTGTCGTTAGCCATAATCTGCAATTATCCCCCTGTTTTCAGCCCACCCCATCAAGTGTATCAATAATGTTACACTTACAACATTGCTGATTATATATTTAACAGTTGATCTTAGTATAGTGTGGTTAGCTAGTAATCAGTAAGAACTTCTTCATCTCGTCTTCTTATCTTATCTTGTTGTGACACTCTAGACACTGCATGTTATGTTTTTCATCTCGTCTTCTTTTCCTTCAAAACTTCTTCTTTCTTTCTTACGCTATGTTATTTGTCTATCTATTGTCTGCAATGTTACACTTACAAGTTACAACCTTGCGGATTATATATATAAATATATATATATATATATAACAGTTGAACTTACTACAGTGTTGTTTATAACCTTTTGTTTTAAAATTTTGAGTCTCTTTTTTAATGACATCTGTAATATATATTACGAAAAATTTGACAGTGATGACATGAATGGTCATAGAGATCATGTATTGAAACATATGAGAAGGTTATGGAACAATTGGAGAGGATCAATGCACATGAATGCAAAGTCGAAACCATTAAAAGAGGTTCTCAAAGATGTGCCACAGGGGGTCGACAAGAGTGATTGGGAATGGTTGGTCAAAGAGCATTTTTTAACTAAAAAATTTAAGGTAGGATATTTATTAACCAGTCATTTAGGTCTAAGTTGAGTATGTCTCATCGTATGGGTAGCAAGCCAATTAGAGAGATAATTTATGAATTGGTACGTATGTGATTCTTCTACTCCTATTAAGAAAGCTCCTCTTTGTTTCAAATATATGATTGTTTGAATGTTAAGGGAGGAAAGCATGGTAATCCACCAGACATGGTGACTATCTTCTTTGAGACTCGTAAGAAGGACAACAAGTTTCTTGAACCTGAAACTAATAAAAAATATGTATGTCCATTTACAAATTTCTGTTTACATACTTTTTCTGAATGTCTATTGCATTGTCTTTAAATTTTCTTGTATTTTACAAGACGAAATTCAAGAACTACTACAAGTTGAGCCATCGCTTACTAATATCGAGGTGGTAGAAAGATGTTTTGGACCTCAGAGCAAGAGCCATGTGGTTTGATTTGCTGGTGGTATAACCAGTAAGGATTTGAAAAGAGGTAGCACTGCAAAGACTGCACTGTTAGAAGAGCTAAATATGAGTCGAAAGGAAAAGGCAGCACTATTAGAAGAACTGAATGCGTCTCGAAAAGAAAATGAATCAATGAAAAGACGCTTGGATAACATAGAGAAGAAATATGAAATGTTTGAAAGTGTAATATTTAGAGATCCTTCATCACCACCATCATCAAGTGAATAAAGTAATGGATAAATCATTTTACAGGTTAGTAATCTTTTTACTGCTTAAGGCATGAAGCATTGCTATCAGCTAGCTCATGTGTACATATTACTGCTTCCTCTATCTTTTTGTAACTTGACATGAATCTTTGCCTTATTATCCTTCTTTTCATCATTTGTTTCTTTTATCCTTTCCATAATTTCTCAAAGAGCAGCCTCTTTGGTAGCATTTCGAACATCTGGACTTTCAGTTCTCTTCTTTTGAATTACCTCCAAGGTTTGTACCCACAATGGACGTACGTCACCTCTTTTTTGGCTGCTTCTTGGTCGTACGTCACCTCTTTTTAGGCAGCTTCTTGTTTCCTATACATAGTTGTCCAAGTAAGTTTGGATGGCTTCAGCTTTTTATGGAAGTATTGTTTACATTTGGAGTTGACGAATAGGAACACTTAAGAATCTGAACGAATAAATTTGATGCTCTTCCAAGGATATATCTTCAAACCACTGAAATAAAGTTTAGTCTTGAGAACCATGGCTGATGTTTTAGCAAGCTGCCCTTCCTTTACAACATAAGTTCAGTCTTGAGAACCATGATCGATGTTGTAGCAAGCTGCCCTCCCTTTACAACATCTGAACATCCATTAGATTTTTGGCAGAAATTTGAATCCTTGGTGCACCTTCATTAGAAATTAGTTAGTATTAAGTTGCTTCTAGTCATTTGTTTTAAGATTTTAAAGAAAATTGTACTCTCTTTGCACCCAATTGTTGCTATATATATGTTGTTAACATTGTGCTTCTATACTTTGCTGAATTTTCTTGTGAAACAAAGCATTTTAATTTCTTACAATCTGGATTTTTGATGAGAAAATAATTATACAATCATTATTAATTATGTCTCCGCATCATATCCGATTGAACTATTCAATTAACTGATGCAAATATTTATCCTTGCAACAGATGATCAAGAATTTGAAGTGACGAAGGATCTTCAAGTGTGGAGTGAGTTGAAAAACAATTGAAGATATTAGTAGAGATGAACAAATTAAAGCGCAAGAAGTTCATTAAACTTACTTTACAATAATCTACGCTATATTTTCTTTAAAATATTAATTACCATCTCTACATATATATACATTCTAGATTCTTATTTTTCTTTTTGTAGGTTTTTTAGAAACTCTTCGTTCATTATAATTAACTACGTACTTACATTATCATCAATTTATATTATTGACTTATATTTTATGACTTTGGAAATGTTTGTTTAGTTACATATGAAATAATGATTTTTAATTATCAATCACAAGGGATCATACAAAATGTTACCTTTTATTTAATAGTATTTATTTTTTAAAATATCAACAAAGGGAAATGTGGTTGTTAAATTGTTGATGTTATAACATGGATTTCGGTCGCTAAAAGAGCTTATAATATAACTTTATGAAGTTATCTAGCGACCAAGATAAAAATTAACGAAGGGAAAATGTGATCGCAAAAAAGATCTAATGACCAAATTTTTTGCTGTCACTAAAGATTTCTTAACGACCGGACTTGAATTTGGTCGTCTAGTTTTAACGTTGGAGCTACTAACGATGGGCGACAACCAATTTTTGTCCAGTCGTAAATGACCAATAACGACTGGATTTGCCCTTTTAGAGACCAATTTTCCTTTTGCTAAAGACCCATTTTCTTGTAGTGAAATCACGATACACCCAATTAAAGATATGAAAATCTAAAGTACTAGTCTAAGTCCGAAGATGTGGACATAAACAAAAGAGAAGCCATGGAAGCCCAGAAGAACTGGTTCACCCTTGAATTCGAGTCGATCACTGGTCTTCTAAACAAGGTCTGTCAATAGCCACCTGAAGATGCCTTGTACTCAACAAAGAAAGAGCAAGTGCAGTATCAGTACACAACCACAGTATAGTGGTAGGATCACGCGGCTATCCCACTAAGTAAAACATATGTAAGTCATTAAAATGTCATAAACATGCATCCACCAAACATATACAATACCACTCATCATGTCAAGATCAATGTACAATTCCACATTTTCAATAAGCATGCATTTACAACAACTTATTGGTACTCTCATGGAACCCATACCCAAACTGTTAGTGTACCGGTACGTGGTACCCGATCAAAGTTAGTGTGTCACACGTGAAACTCGATCCCATATATGCACCGAAACGTGGCACCCGATCCAAGTTAGTGTGTCAGAACGTGACACTCATTCCATTCAACATACCACAATCACAATCACAATGTGCATTCCTATAATCATACAATCAAGATGTGATTAATGGCATATAGTTAATAGTTCATACTCATTTATATAGGGTGTGATCAATATTGCAACACCGTCATGATCCGAGCCTACACCCCGTATGTGACACGGCATACAACACTATGAAGAGCCTCATACAAGCCTCATAGAATTCATAACATAAGACATAAGAAATGATGTGGAATTTAAAATTTTTTATCCATACAATCAAAGTCTTTCATAAAAGCAAGCGGAAGTCTAACTTGTCTCATTTAGCCATCTAATACAACTTCAATAGGGTCACAGCCCTTCAACATAATCCAAAACATAAAATGACAAGAAAGAAACTACTAAAGACTCATACATCCTCGAATGTTGAGGACTCACCACAAGTTAGGAGAATAGTCGATCGAAGCTTGAATCCAAAAGAAGATCACCTTAAGATTTGGAACCTACACTTTGTAAAAATGTAGAAGAAATATGGGTTAGCACAAAAATGCACTAAGTATGATAGCCATGCAAAAATAATGTTATAAAGGACATTTTGATTAAAAACCATATATTTAACAAGTTTGAAAATCATCACGCACTTTTAGTATAAAAACATACATCATCAACACAAAATGACAAGAAAGAAACTACTAAAGACTCATACATCCTCGAATGTTGAGGACTCACCACAAGCTGGGAGAATAGTCGATCCAAGCTTGAATCCAAAAGAAGATCACCTTATGATCCAAAACCTACACTTAGTAAAAATGTAGAAGAAATATGGGTTAGCACAAAAATGCAGTAAGTATGATATCCATACAAAAATCATGCTTAAAAGGACATTTTGGTTGAAAACCATGCATTTAACAAGTTTGAGAATCATCATGCAATTTTAGTATAAAAACATGCATCACACCATATAAATCATTATAACACATTAGAAACATCTCTTAGGTAACCCTAAGTTATACTTGTGCAATGCATGAATGACATCCCATAATACCACACATACTAAGTATCACTTTGATGCCACCATAAACATACTTACCATTCTTCATTCTCATCTTTGGTTAATACTCATAGAGAAAGAACATTCACATTTAATAAGTCATGACAAGGAAAGCAACTCATAGCAACAATCCAAGTTAAGCATTCATCATTACATTTAGCCTTCATGTCAACATTCTCAATAGCATCCTTATAAGCACATCCATTTCATTCGACATTAAGACAATTGAGGAACACACCATAGCCAGTCTCAAAGCATACTTGTACAATGCATGGATGAAGTATCATACCCCCACCCACACTTCATAGAACCTCTTCAGTAACCATAGCACATACCTCACATAATGGGAATAATCCCTAACCGACATAGACCATGTGACCAAATCATGGAATCTAGTGTCTATCCCACACTGTAAAGGGTTGGTCTACTTGCCTAAGGTAGGACCGGTAATTTAGCTTATGTGGATCCACTAGCTAATATCCTATATGGGCACATAGTTATGGGATAAGGAGGTTGTCACTACAAACCTGGCCTAACATGGGGAGAGCCTCCACCTCACAATATTCACTTGGTGTTAAGCATTAAATTCCCATAGAGTAGTTAATTCTCTTTTAGCATTATTACACATGAGAGGGATGACATTGGCCTACCGACACAAGGTATATTATTACACACATTAAAGGGTGCCATTAGCCTACCGATTCAAGGTACATCATTAGAATAGCTCATTGAATCCTCATGAAAGGGCTACCATTTGGTCTACCGATTCAAGGTTCATCATTATAGTAGTTCATGGATTCATCATCAAAGGGATACCATCGGTCTACTGATTCAAGACAGCCTAGAATACTTCATTAATCATTTTTGAAAGGGATGCCATTGGCCTACCAATTCAAGGTTCATTAAGTCAAGATACTTTTAGTTACACAAGAAGAGGATGAGTTTAGCCTACCAATTTAAGTTATATCAATCAAGATTACTTTTAATTACACATGAAGAGGATGCCCTAAGCTTACCAATTCAAGGTACATTATACATTGAGAAAACCCTTCATAACATGTCATCATCATTCACAAGTTTATAATTGAGAATAACCTTTCAACAATACCATAATTGCATTATAGTTGATGAGTCCACAAATTGGACTCATTTAGGGCTATATTGTGATAGAATTAGTGTCCTCAAATGCATATTTTATCTCAATATCTGATGAAAACCATAAAGTTTCAAGTATTTGGAGTTTGAGGGAAAGCATGGAGACTACCTAGCAAAAAAGGAACAAAGGCAGCTAAAAGAACGAAGAAATGAAGATCTGAGAATCACTGAACCCATTTGGCGAGTCGCCAAAAGATCTTATCCTCGCCTTTTGTTCCAGTGTGCTGAGCCCTGAAGGAACGGATCAAATCGGCGGTGAAAATTAGCAGTCAGCATATCGTCGAGCAATTCCATGAAGTTGTACTATGTCGCCCAATGATCCAAACAGGACGATGCGGAAGGATAGAGTAAGACGGTGATGAAACCTACCAAAGGGAGGATCACCGAGTTGATCGGCGATCTCGATTAATTATGCTGAATGATCCACTGCAGGATAGATTTTTTAAAACTATAAATACTCGTTGAGAGATGTAGCTTAGTATCAGATTTTTAATATGTAACTTTTAACATAGAATTTTGAGTTCTAAGTTTGGAGAGGGTTTTGAGGAACTTGAAGATTCAAAGGGTTTCAACTCCATGATTTTGGGTTTGGGTCTCTTGGATTCTTCACTCTTTGCTTGTTTTGAGACTTAAATCTTCATACCATTTGAATGCAAACTCATTTTGGTATAAATTTCTATCTCTTTTATATGTCTAGCTAAAACCCCAAATCTTGTGGGGTGATTTTGTGAATATAGGTTAGATTATCTGTTGGGTCTTGTTTGTCGATGGTTTATTTGTTGTGTAAATGTGATTTCATTTAGTAGTTGTGGTGGAACTTAATGAAATTGTAGTTGCAAATACGATTTCACCTTTGTGTTTTCAGCTTGCTCGAGAGAGAAGTCGTAAAACTAAGACTACTAAATTGATGGCCGGTGGGAGTGGGTCAACATGAGGTTCAACTCGAGAGAGTGAACCCTAGTCCTTCTCCCACACACTCAGCTCGAGAGAGTGAGTGGGCTAAGGCGGAGGTTGTTCTACATGCGGCAAGTGGGTGACCTAGAGGAACCCATTTTATTCGGGGTAAGTTGCTTGAGAGAGAATTTACCCCCACTATAGTCTAGCCTAGTCACAAATATTCAACGGATTTATTATCAAAAGCATGTACCCAATAGTTTAGTCTATCCCGTATTCATATCACATCCCAAGAATCCTCTCTCCTTGATTAGTACTCTTTGCATTTTTGCTTGTTTTTACTTACTTGTGACAAACCCCCATCATTAATTGACACTTTTGTGTCACCCTTTAAATTTAACATGTTTATATTCGATTATATTTTTAGCTATGACTAATTAGAACTTGATTTCATATTTATATTAATTCTCAAGCCCACTCCCTTGGGACTCGACCCCAACCCTTGGTTGGGTTACTATACTATTGTACGATCATAGACATTTGCATTGGAAGTTGTGTCTTGATTACGAAAACATCAATATTCATGGTCACATTACTTTCCAAGTACTCATGAAGCGTGTACATAAACATCATAACCATGATTCATCAACACATCTAGGATTACAACATTATCAATGGAAAACAATATGATTCAAATAGTTCAATTACTACAAGCACATTCTCATGATATTCATCTTTCTATAATTCACCCACATTACAATTCGTAAATTGGGGACATGGGATATACATGGCTTCTTGGGGGATATTCAATATAATAAACCATAAAAATTCGTCAATTCATACATAATTCAAGTAATCAATTCATAACATTCATAATTCAATACATTATAATCACATTCAACCAATACCCACACTATAAGATCCAATTTGGAAGAATTGGGGGAACTCATGAAATCTTGAGGAATTCATCTTAAAATAAGTAGATAATCATCAGTTTGATCATATTATAAAGCAATTAAACCATTCAAAACGTTTTTTAATTTAATCCATCGCTTTGAGTGAAACCCTAGATTTTTGGGATAAAATTACAAGTTTGAAATTGACTGGGGATACTTGTCTCTCATGTCCCAAGGAAACATGAAATAACAACCATCACCTACCTCGAGCAAATCTTGAATCCCCTAAGAAACTTGATTCTTCCCTTTCCGGATTCTTTTCGTTTGTTCTTGGTTTACAAAAAATCAATATAACACGAGGATCAATAAACGATGCCTAATTACCCGGATTAAAATCAACCCTATAAACTCTAGGTCAAACCCTAGATCCCAATACCCAAAATATGGCTTTTTCCACCATCCAAACAACTCCAAACCCTCCCCAACGATAATTACTTATGAATTTACATTTTACTGACTGAAAAATGGATTTGGAGAGTAAAAACCTTACTTTTAGCCTCAAGAATGATGAAAAAGGGTCAAGAACTCACCTGGGGTCATCTCCTACCTCTCAAGAACTAATGTTGTAGAAAATAACGATTTTGGGGTTTATTTCCAACTTAATTCGCGACTGTCCCACCATGGCGGACCTAATCCCATTACAGCGGCCCCGCCCTAGCGGGAATGATCCCGCCACAATGGCTTTCACGAAACCAGTGAGTCGGATTAAGAGTTTCCAAACTCCCATTTCACAACACACTTTCAACTCGTGACACTCAGAAACTACATGTTCACATTAAGGTCAGTTTTAGGAGTTCTACTCTCCTTAATTCAATTTCGTAAAGTCATACGGGTCCCTTAACGTCTTAGCTATCTAGTCATGTGATCAAAATCATAATTAGATCTCCCATTTGTTACCAGATGTCCATAGACCTCATTGACTCGGATTTTGTCCAAATCTGGACTAGGTTGGGAAATTCAAAGTTACAACGAAAAAGTTTTCCAGGCCAAAAAAATTTCCCGTTGGCTTTTCTATAACTACGGGAATGGGTCGTTACAATAGATACCAATTTACCCATCACTCGTCCCCGAGTGACAAACTAGGGAAAAAGGGCTAAAGTTAGAGTAAAGTAGTACCTGAGTCAACGAACAACTGGGGATACTTGTCTCTCATATCCTTCTCAGTTTCCCATGTAGCTTCCTCAACTGGACGATGCTTCCATTGAACTTTCACGGACTTAATCTCCTTGGTCCTCAGCTTCCAGACATCACGATCAAGAATTGCAATCGGTTCCTCCTCATACCAAAGGTCTTTGTCTAACACGACGGAGTCCCATTTTATGATGTAATCTCCCTCACCATGATATCTCTTCAACATGGACACATGAAATACTAGATGGACTCCCGATAGTTTAGGAGGTAAATACAATCTATACGCTACCGATCCTACCCAGTCAAGAATTTCAAATGGTTCAATGTATTGACGACTGAGGTAGCCCTTCTTGCCAAATCTCATCACCCCTTTCATTGGTGATACTTTTAGAAAAACATTCTCACCAGTCTGAAATGACATGTCTCTTACCTTATGGTCTGCATCCTTTTTTTGTCGACTTTGGGCTGCTAGGAGCTTAACTTGAATACTACTCACCTTATCTTTGGCATCTTTCACTAAATCAACCCCCAAAGGTTTTACATCTCCAGCCTCAAACCATCATATGGGTGATCTACATCCCCTCCCATACAGTACTTCAAATGGTGTCATATCAATGTTGGCGTGGTAACTATTAATATAGGAGAACTCACACAACGGTAGGAACTAATCCCAATGCCCTCCAAAGTCAATGAAACATGCCCTCAACATGTCTTCTAACACTTGGATGGTCCTCTCCGTCTGTCCGTCCTTCTGTGGATGGAAAGTTGTACTAAAAGTGAGTTGTGTGCCCAATTCCTCATGTAATTTCCTCCAAAACTTGGATGTGAATTGCGTACTGGGGTCTGAGATGATAGAAAGGGGAACCCCGTGCAGCCTTACTATCTCTTTCACATATACCTTAGCCAATTGTTGCGTGTTATAATCTATTCTGACCGGAATAAAATTGGCTGAATTAGTCAATCAGTCAACCACTACCCAAATAAAATCAAACTTTCCCAAAGTCTGGGGAAGACCAACCACGAAGTCCATAGCTATCCTTTCCCACTTCCATTTGGGAATTGGCATTCTCTCAAGCAAACCTGCAGGCCTTTGATGTTCATACTTCACTTGTTGGCAGTTTTGACACTTAGCCACAAACTCTGTTATATTTTTCTTCATTCCAGGCCATCAATAAAGTTGCTTCAAATCTTTGTACATCTTAGTCACACTCGGATGATTAGAATACCGCGAACTATAGGATTCCGCCAACAATTTCTAAATCAAGTCATCCACTCTAGGAACACAAATTCTTCCTTTAAACTAGAGCACACCCTCCGCATCAAGAGTGGTCCTTTGTGCCTTGCCAGACATTGTTTTATTATTGACTTCCTTCAATTGCTCATCCTCAAACTATTTGGTCTTGATCTCCTCAATGAACGTGGCCCTTACATCAATGCTAGTTAACATCTCACCTTTCTCTAAGATGCCGAACAACATGAACTTAGAATCCAAGGTCTGAATTTCTTTAGCCAAAGGTTGCTTGGATACACTCAAGCAAGCTAGACTACACATAGTTATTGCCTTTTGACTTAGTGCGTCTGCCACCACATTAACCTTACCCAGATGGTATTGAATGGTGACATCATAATCCTTAAGTAACTCCACCCACCTTATCTGTCTCAAGTTCAGATCCTTTTACATGAACACATGTTGTAGACTATGACGATCAGTAAACACCTCACACTTGACACCATAAAGGTAATGACGCGCTAGATCTTAAGACCAAACATTATAACTGTCAACTCTAAATCATGTGTTGGGTAATTCCTCTCATGCACCCTCCACTACCGCAATGCATAAACTAGAACATTCTTATCCTGCATTAACATAACACCCAATCCCAAATTGAAAGCATCACATTAAACAATAAAATCCTTACCTTCCATCGGTAGTGCTAGAATAGGGGTTGTGGTAAACAGAGTCTTGAGCTTTTGAAAGGTCTCTTCACATTTTTCAGTCCATTCAAAAGATACCTCCTTTTTTGTCAACCTTGTAAGACGTGTGGCAATAGAAGTAAAATTCTTTACAAATCGAGGATAGTAGTTAGCGCACCCCACAAAACTCCTAACTTCAGTCACAAAGATTGGCCGAACCCAATTCTTAACCACTTCAATCTTTTGGGGATGTACCATTACGCCTTCTTTTGAAACTGCATTCCCCAAGAAGGTAACCGAAGTCAACCAAAATTCACACTTAGAAAATTTTGCATACAACTTTTGTTTCCCAAGAACACCCAGAACAATAAGAAGATGGTCGACATACTCTTCCTCACTTTTTGAATAAACCAAAATATCATCATTAAAAACTATAACAAACGAATCAAGAAATGGCTTGAATACTCCATTCATCAAACTCATGAAAGTTGCAGGCGCATTTGTCAACCCTAATGACATTATTAGAAACTCATGGTGCCCATAACGGGTTCTAAAAGTCGTCTTAGGCACATTCTCAGGCCTAATCTTTAACTGATGGTTACCAGACCTAAGATCAATCTTAGAGAAATTCGATGCATCTTGCAACTGGTCAAAAAGATCATCCAGTTGAGGCAATGGGTACTTGTTTGGAATGGTAACCCTATTCAATTGTCGGTAATGTATACACATCCTCATACTACCATCCTTTTTCTTAACAAACAAGATAGAGCACTCCCCACGAGGAAGCACTAGGATGGATAAAACCTTTATCAAGAAGATCTTGGATTTGATCCTTAAGCTCTCTCAATTCTACCAGAGCCATGCGATATGGAGGAATAGAAATGTGGCAGGTAGCAGGTTCCAAATCAATGCAGAAATCTATATCTCTATTCGGAGGCATTCCAGGTAAATCTATAGGAAACACTTCTCTAAATTCTGACACCATACAAATAGACTCAATAGATGGACACTTAATCTCAACATCTCAAACATGAGCCAAATAGGCCAAACAACCTTGCCCTACCAGTTTTCTAGCTCAAATGGAGGATATGATCTTAGCTTGCTTAGGATTGTACACCCCTTCCCACTCTAAGTTTTCCTTTCCCGAAATTTCTAAAGTCACACAATTAGTGTTACAATTTAACACAGCATAATAGGGGGACAACCAAGTCATGCCTAAGATTATATCAAAGTTAGTCATGTCCAAAATACCAAATCATCCCAAGTCTGAAGACCCATAAACAAAATAGGACATGAACAATAAACATGGGTTACTATGACAAACTCTCTAACGGGAGTAGAAACATATATGGGGCATCAAGTATATCACAAATCATAGCGAATTCTGACATAAATTGCACTGACACATAGGAATAAGTAAAATCCAAATCAAATAACACAGTAGCTATCCGGTCATAGACAAGAATAGTACATGTGATCACTGCGTCAGACGACTCCACCTCGGTCTTGCCCGAAAAGGCATAACACTGAGCCCTGTCATCATGACGGGTGACTTTCCTGCCTTGTTGTACTGTACCTCTGCCTGTATTACCATTTCCCCTACCTCCGCGGCCTTGCTGATTTCCTCCTCGTCCACCTTGTGGACACCCTCAACCATTATTACTATTTCTTGCGGGTACCACTGCTCTAGTCTGCTACTGCACGAAATCCATCATGTGTGGGTGGGACAATCTCTCCTCATGTGCCCAGGTTCTCTACAGTTATAACAAGTGCGATCAAAAGATGGCATGCTGCCCTCCGAAGGTGCAGCTTCTTGGCTATCCTGAATCAAATTCTGAGGTGCAGTTCTCGAGTAATTACCTATAGAAGTGGGCACAGAGGACTAAATTGGTTGGGCAGCACGTGTTGGCCTCCCTGAACCTCTGGAGTAAGAACCCAGAAAGTTACCTTAATTCTTGGCTTTCTTAGCCAATGCCTTAGCCTGGCCGTCTCGCCTTACCCCCTCTACTTACTTCACAAAGTGTGTTACCTCATTGAAGCTTTTTCTTTCAGAAATTATATGAACAAACAATACCTGTAACTCAGAATTTAGTTCTTTAACAAATAGGCAGATCCTCTGTTCCTCAGTAGTCACCAATTGCATAGCATATCTAGACAAAGCATGGAACTTAGCCTCATAAGCAGCCACAGTCATACCACCTTGCTCCGAAGCCATGAACTCATCCTTATTACGATCTCTCAAAAATCGAGGGACATACTTCTCTAAGAACAGACCATGAAACTGGATCCAAGTGAGTAGGGATAAAGCTGAAAATCTCCATTCCACATAAGCTCTCCACCAGTGCTTAGCCTCACCTTGAAGTTGAAAAGTCACAAACTCTACTACATGCTAATGGACAATTCCAAACTTATGAAGCCTCTCATAACAATCTAGGATGAAGTCATAGGCTTCCTCACTCCCAAGACCATGGAACAATGCGGTTTTAATTTCAAGTACTTAGTCAACATCTCATGTTCATTACCAATCATAAGAGGACCCAACAAAGGACGAAAGAAAGCATCGGTGCCTACAGTTCCACCACCATGGGGACAGTGATAGCAATAGGGGGATTGGTCGGAGCTTGAGTTGCTTGAACAGAGTTAAGCCCTCCAGGACCAACCAATCCTTTCAGGAACGACATAATCAGTTGAGCTAACATTGGCTCTAAGGAAGGAATAGATGTAGTCTCAACCTACATCTCTTCCTCTTTGATACGCTCAATTTAAACCTCCTTACAGAAGCATAAACGATCGTTTTCAAGTAAAAAACCCAACTTGTAGGTTGGGATCAATCCCACGAGGAAAATGGTTTAGACTTTACTTTAACTAACAATTATACTCAATTAGTCAAATTATTTCCAGAAACAGGTAATAAAAAGGAGAGTTGTGCTTGTGTGAAACAAATAGTAAGAACTTAATAAGTAATCAATAATCAAACGCAACTTTGGTTGTTATCAAGATAAAAGAAATAACTAGGGTATACGTGTTCCGCACAATCTCATAACGCAGTGATCCTAGTAATAGCAATCATTTTCTAGTCTATTACATGCAAAGTGATAAGTTAGGTATCTCTAAATCCTTGGTTCGGCATCTAGAGAATTTCACCCCGCACCTTGGTCCGGCTACGTGTGTATAATTTACTAACCCTTACCTTTACCTCATATTAGACATCATAATCGATGTTTGGCTTAGTTATTACTTCGCACCAATCGACACTAGCCTATTAGATAGTATCACACTAAATCTATGTTGATAATTCTTTTCTTGTTAATTACCTCCTTGGTCCGGCAAGTAGTAACAAGGCGAGTTCTAACGTTGGCCACCGTTAAAAAGACTTTTAAACGAAAGAATTATCAATGCATGCAAAATACTAGTCAAGAATTGCTTATTTACTATTCATACTTTGTTAATCAATCATGGTTCCCACAACCCTAGTTGTGGATTTAGTTACTCATATTGGCAAGAACACAATTCATAATTGTAGATGAAGAAATCATGAACTTACGTAGAGAGAATAATAAACCCAGAAATTTTACTTGAATTGCAAAGCCAAAATCTTCAAAACGAACTTGAGAAATCAATAATTGCTAGAGTTGCAAATTAATCTCCAAAGTTACAGAGCAAAAATAGAATAATAGTGTCTAACCCCCAAAAACGTGGTTTACATGTCCTATTTATAGAAAACAAATCCTAAATAAAAGAGAAAACAAATTAAGGAAAGTTTTATGCAGGTACGCGTCTTCAATCCACGAGACCGACTTACGGACCGTCGATGGATCTATGGTCCGTAAGTCCCTTCCGTCACTCGGGACTTAGAAAATATTTCAGCTTCCAAAAATCAGCTTCTCTGAAGCAAACGACGGACCAGCAGTACGGACCGTAGATCGACCTACGATCCGTCAATACCGTCCGTATCTCCATACTTAGAATCTTCAAAAATCAGGTACTGGAACCCTCGCAGTCTCACTCTACAGATCAACAGTACGGTCCGTAGATCAATCTACGGACCGTCAATGGGCACCGTGGTTCCACACTTAGTGAGATTTCCCTGATTTGTCGTCAATACCATGTCTGCTGATCTACGGTCATAACCTACGGACCGTGGATGGACCTACGGTCCGTAGATCACCTCCGTGGATGCCCTTTTCCTGCATTTCCTTCAGCTGTCTCTAAACTTTCGCGCCTGAACACCTTTCCTGCAAAACATGATAAAAACACATAAACACCAATATAAAAAGGCCCTAGACACACACAACTTGTAAGTGAAATGTATTAGAAATACCGTAAACTCATGGTATATCAACACCCTCAACTTAAATTCGTTGTTTGTCCTCAAGCGACGCACTAAAACTCTAAACGACACTTGTATAGAAGCAAGCATTTCTAAACTCAAGCAATCACATGGCTCACAACCTCCTCATTGTTCGGGTGCACATTCGTTCTCTTAGACTGGACAAGCCAACTCATGTGGATCACATCATGACACAGACCAACCAACTGACACACAACAGACACCTTCTCACTGTCACCCAGGTACCAATTTTCCAATAATGTAACTAGTGCCCTTACTTCAAACGAAATCCTCTTTTCGCAAAAAGTTAATTTCATTCATAGTACACAAGGATTTATTCAACACTCATGCTTAGAAGTAATTTCAAATACAGTTAGTGTTTACTGCCATAAGCTTGCCCTTATTTTCAATGCTTAGACTCTCCAAACTAGACTTTAGGATCACTATATGACTTTATTGGCTTGTAACGTAGGCTCAGGGTCAGGTGTGGTACATTTGGGTACTGCTTAGTGACTTTCTGCCCTCCTTGTCATTACACTAGGCTTTTAACCTCTTTTTGCCCTATTTTTGTCATATTATTGCTTTACCTTCTTTCCCTTGATTTTCTTCAACCACGGATGTGACTTTAGACTTTGTAGCTCATTTTCCTTTTATTTTAATGTTCCTTTCGCTTTTAACAAGTCACATCCTTTCCTCAGGTTTTCCCTTTCTTCTTTTTTTTTAATTTTTATTTTCCCACTCTTTTCATACCCATTTTTCTTTCAGTTTCCTCTTTCATAGCCACCCTCAACTTATGAATTTTCCGTTAGTTAAGGTGCACAATACCCGATGTCAGGTCAGGGCCAAGATTGAAGTTACTTTTTACATTAGCCACCCTTAACTTAGGCTTTTGGCCTAAGTCAAAGTGCACATGTCCAAGGAGGGACCAGGGCCAACATAGTAGATTATGGGAAAGTGAGTTTGGGGTTTTAGAAAGAAATGGTTTATTTTTAGGCTCAAGGTTGGATCAAAGGGGACAGTTATTTCATTTGGTTGAATCCTTCTAGGCAATTTGTGGATTTTTCAGAACAATGGCCTATGACCACTTTCTATCCTCTAGATTGATTGTCTTAGCAGGACTAACCGGGCAAGTTCTAGTTTTGCACAAAATCGTTTGAACAGTCAATGATTCTCACCCACTCTTGGCACATCGTTTCATTATCAGATTACCCAGTTCAAGTTTCAAGTCTAGTCATGTTATCAAGTCGATTGTTACTATTTCATACTCAGAGCCAACACAATCAACTAATCGTAGCCTACTTTTAGCATACAACCCAGAATCTGACGGGTATCATTTTTTTATAAGCCATCATCCTTCATTCAGTATCATGCTTCTACACATACAATCCTAAGACATGCCGGTTCAACAAAAATTAAACAGTCTCTTGGGGGAAAAGAACACAGGCAAGAAAACCCCAAGAGAGGATTCATGAGTTGGGTTACTCAGACTTCACCCTATCACTCACAATCCACTTACCCCACCCCCAACAAAAATAGATGCAATTGTCCACAATGCATACATAGACAGTAAAAGAGAATGGACTTGGGTGAAGCAAACCTGTGGCGCAAAGCACCGGCGAATCATCAACAAGTAGGGGGATCCGGTTTCCCGGAGCCCTCTGGAACATCAGTGGGGGCACCCTCAGTAGTGCCCACCTCAGCAATCCTAGCACCTTCAGTAGTGCTCTCTATCAACCGCTCCGCACCATCAGTGGTGCTCACAACGCCCCTCACAATAGGCTGAACCTCTGCAACTGGGGCAGAGATCGATGCCCCTACAGCTCTCTCACGCACCCTCTGCTAGCGCAACTCTTCGTCTGCGATCGAAGCCCTCCTAGCCTCCTTCTCCTACCGATGCTGTCTTTTCTGAGCTTTCTCTTCCTCCGTGCGATGAGAGTGGTGCCGCTTGCCCTTGGCATGTATCGGTGCAGGCCCCTCCTCGGCGATGCCACTGAATAGAGCATCTAGCACTGTATCATTAGCCAGCGCAGTAGGGGTAGCCTGAGGCTCGGCTGAAGGTGTAGCAAAAATGGCATCAACGACAGTCCGGAGGCTGGCTACGTCAGACTGCAAAGAACATAAGTCTGTGGCCGGAGCTAATCGCTCCAGGACTCGCAACTCAAAGGCGTCAAGCTGCTTATTAACAGCCAGGAACCTACGATCCATCATCCCATCCATCCTGTGCTCCATTCTAGCCTCAGACTCGGCAACGACTTTTGCATCCACGGCTGGATGTGATGTAGCAGTATGGCCATCTGCGCCTCTAACTTTTGTACTCTGGCCATCGGGACAACCGTTGCTCCTAACTGTGGTGTGGATCGGGAAGAACTAGGAGTAACACTAGCTGTCTGAGAAGAGGAGCCTGGGACAGTGTCGGTGTGGTCTGGGATAATGCGGTCACCGCCCTGTGCCTGCCCCACAGTGTCTGCAAGATCGAAGCCCAAGGGAGGTACCTCAATCTGGGGCTCTCTGCGATGTGCTGCCACATTTGCCTCATCTCGAATAAGGCCGATGTCCAATGCCCCTCTAGGGTGGACTTACTTGTCACAATGCCAGATCGGCACTCCAGAGTCCCTGCACAAATGAAAAATCAAGCATGGGAAGGGGTAAGTAGTGGAGGTCCTGAAAGCTCTTTCGTGGATCTCTGCCAGCAGCATGCGAGCAAAGTCGATATCTACTCCTGCTACCAATGCTGCAACCACCACCGCTCTGTCCCAAGTGACTTGATTTTCAGCTTTTGTAGGCGACACTCTGTTACGTACCAGCAGCTAGAAGAACTTGGCCACAAAATTTAATGTGGCCTTCCGGATGCCCAACCGTGGAGCAGAGACCCATTTCGCCCGCTCGCCATCCGCAGCAATGTACCTGGCCAGCCATAGTATAACAACCTCTCGCTACTCAGCATTCCTCTGAAAAGCGCTACTCCGCACGATGTCCCAGCGATAATCAAACTCTGAAGTGTTAGGAGACCAAGAGTAGCCCGTGGTAGGACCATAGAGAAAACGGCTAATGGTAGCGGGTGAAATGTCCACCGGACACCCTCGAACCAAGGTGGACGTGAGCGGATCTTGAGCTAGTGGCTTTGACCTCTTGGAAATGGAACCGTGGAGAGTGGCAGCATAGAAAGCATAGAACTCCCGGACAATCTCCTCGCTATATGTTCCTGGGTCTCGAGCCATCCAGTCACACTTGTGAAGTTTGAACAGCCGGTGAATATCTGGAACAGTATGCAAGCTCCCCGTGAAGACTCTGCGCTCCTCTTGAATTAGTCGGGCCATCTTTTGTTTGTTATTGACCATATTAGCATCCCGATAGATTTGTCATTGACTTCGACACACCACCTATTCAGCTCGCCGGCTACTGGAGTGGGGTCATCAGTCCTTGGTACAGGTATGGACTCTGAGCTAGTTGCCTCATCAGACGAGGCTGCTTGGTCATTCTCTCCAAACCCTGTGGATGATTTGGCGTTCGACCCTGTAGCATGGACTGACTCTGATTTTGAAGAGTGGGCAGACTGGGAGCCTGAGGCAGGGGCAGACTCGGATCCGGACATAGGTCCCTCTGAACTGGAAGCAGCCCCAGTTGGTGACCCGATCAGTGTGTGCTCCTCATCAGACTGGGAGACAGTGACTACGTCGGGGAGCACCTTCCGGGGGGTGCTTCTGGGTGCAGCGCGAGAAGCCCTAGGGTTGAGAGGCACATATGCTGGGTCAAAGTCGGTGTCAGTGTTCTCATCAATCAACCGGAAACTAGGGGCAACAGATTTGGACTTGCCCCGTTTTGAGTAGGTGACCATCTTCTTGGGTGTCATCGTACCTGCGGGAACGATATTAGTGCCAAAACTAACCATATGCAGCAAAAAAAAACTTTTAGACTTCATAACGACCCAAACTAAGCCCACAAAAAAATTTTGACAGATGCTATAGTGGTCATCCACGGAGGAGACCTACGGTCCGTAGACAGATCTACGGTCCGTGGATCTCTTCTGTGGATCAGGGGGCCTGACATACAGGTCACAGATGGAAACCACGGAAGTGCAGAACGGTCCGTAGATGGATCTACGGACCGTAGTCCACCTCCGTGGTTTTACACTTGGTGAAAATTTGCAGGTGCATCCAATGACGAACCCCATCTACGGTCCGTAGACGGGGTATCGTGGAAGCCATCAGTGCCAGGTATCATACATTTTTGGCTTTTGTTTTCAACAATAAGACAACCTCATCATGCATTTACAAACTTAAAATATGCTAGTTCGTCATTCTTAAGATTCCGACCGATTATTATACCCAACAATTTAGACTAGATGTGGAACCCTAAGTCGAAACTAGAATATAGTATTTATGATCACATACACTAATGTTATACAATCACTATCTATCGTTCCAAGGGCATTGTAATATTCAATTTTATCATGCAATTTCATCTAACAATTACCCAAGGTCAAGACCCAACTCCCGACTCTCTATATTCAATCTATGAATCGAAATTCAAAGTGAAGGGAAAGTCTATTACCTTACAAGCAACAAGGAGTGGGGTGATTGCGTGATGATACTATGCTTAGCAAGACTAAGGAGTCACCTCTTCGTTACTGACCAAACACCGAACCTTTTTTGTTAGATTATGGGATGGGTTAATTTTCGTATGGAAGGGATTTTGGGAATTTATGGAAGGGAGGATATTATGTGGTAGTTATGGAATGATTGGGGGAGTTTAAAGAGTGGGTGAAACGCTTTTGGGAGTAATGGAGGGAAGGGAAATGGTTTGAAACATGGGGGCTTTTAAGTAATAGGGGTCCGGGTCGGGTCAGACAACTTTAGGGTTTGGACTCACGAGACCCCGTCTACGGTCCGTGAGTCGATCTACGGTCCGTAGATCAGGACCGTAGATCACTTATTATACTTGGACAAATTTAGGGACTTTCCTGGGATCTGCGGATACCATTGACGGTCCGTGGATTAATCGACGGACCGTCGATAGGATCCGTAGACCTCTGCACCAGACCATTTTCTGCAGATTTCTTGCGTGGTGTACCTGCACATGTAGCAACCAATAGGCTATTATTTTTTTACATTTTCTGGACACTTTTTAGACACAGACCCTATATTACTTCTAGCCAACACTAAGAACTAAAACACTAAAGCACCTACCTACATTGATACAAAGACGCAAGTAATTAAAGAAAGCTAAACTACTAAATGGAAAACAGAACCCTATCGTTGGCTAGATTGTACATCTTGGGTTGCCTCCCAAGCAGCGCTTGATTTAACGTCGCGGCACGACGCAAGTTTCTTGATTACTCAGACTTCATCAAGATTGCAAGCCTCAATCACTTCTTGCACAGTTTCAGCATTTCCCAGATAGATCTTGATCCTTTGCCCGTTCACCACAAACCTTGTTCCATCTTTATTTTCAAGCTCAACCGCTCCATGCGAGAGCACTTTTGTGAGCAAAAATGGCCCGGTCCACTTGGACTTGAGTTTGCCTGGAAATAGGCACAACCTAGAGTTGAATAGCAGCACAAGATCACCAACCACAAATTCTCGCTTTTCAATTCTTTGATCATGATACCTCTTCATCTTCTCTTTGTATAAGGCTGAACTTTCATAAGCTTTTAGGCGAAACTCATCAAGCACATTCAAGTCATTCATCCTTTGATTAGATGCAGTGCCCCAATCCAAATTTAACTTCTTCATTGCCCACATAGCCTTGTGCTCTAGCTCTACTGGTAAATGACAAGACTTCCCATATACAAGTTGGTAAGGAGACATACCTATGGGGGTCTTGTATGCAGTGCGATATGCCCATAGAGCATCATCAAGCTTCCTTGACCAATCCGTTCGATTGGCGTTCACAGTCTTCGCCAATATCTGTTTGATTTCTCTGTTGGACACTTCAACTTGACCGCTAGTCTGTGGATGATAAGGAGTGGCTACATTGTGACGGACACCATATTTCTCAAGTAGTGCCTTGAACAACTTATTACAAAAGTGAGAGCCTCCATCGCTAATAATAGCCCTCGGTGTACCAAATCTGGAGAAGATATTCTTTTTCAAGAATGCGGTGACACTTTTACCTTCGTTGTTGGAGAGCGCTACTGCTTCCACCCACTTCGATACATAATCAACCGCAACAAGAATATACTTCATCCCATATGAACTCACAAATGGACCCATAAAATCAATGCCCCATACATCAAACAATTCGATCACCAGTATAGGATTCATAGGGAGCTCTTGCCTCTTTGAAATCCCTCCATCTCTTTGGCAACGATCACAAGACTTGGCGAAATCATGAGCATCTTGGTGGATGGTAGGCCAATAGTATCCACACTGCAAGATCTTATGTGCAGTCCGAATACCACTATGATGCCCACCAACGGGCGATGAATGGCATGCTTCAAGTACACTCAACATCTCAACCTCAGGCACACAGCGACGAATAATCCCATCAGCACAACTACGATACAAATAAGGTTCATCCCAAAAGAATTTCTTCACATCATGCATAAACTTTTTCCTTTGGTGAAAAGACAAATCGGGTGGCACAATATCGCTTGCCAAATAATTAGCAAAGTCTGCGAACCAAGGAATCAAATCATTAGAAGCAGCCAATACCTGTTCATCTGGAAAAGCATCATTAATTTCAGCCCTATCTCCAAGCTTTAGCATGGCCTCTTCCTCTAATCTGGACAAGTGGTCGGCAACTTGATTTTCGGTTCCCTTTCTATCTTTTACCACAAAATCAAACTCTTGCAGCAACAATACCCATCTAATCAATCGTGGTTTTGCATCCTTTTTCGCCATCAAATACCTCAATGCAGAATGGTCAGTATGCACGATGACCTTAGTACCAAGCAAGTAGGAACGAAATTTTTCGAATGCAAAAACCACCGCAAGAAGTTCTTGTTCGGTCACTGTATAATTCTTCTGGGCCACATTCAGAGCTTTGCTAGCATAGTAAATAGGGTGAAGAATTTTCTCACGCCTTTGACCCAATACTACACCAAGCGCCACTCCACTCGCATCACACATTACCTCAAACGGTTGTTCCCAATCTGGTGAAATAATGATAGGTGTTGTAACCAACTTTTCCTTCAACTCTCCAAATGCTCTAAGACAAGCATCATCAAAGCAGAACTTATTCTCCTTCTCGAGCAGTTTGCACAAGGGATGTGCAATTTTTGAGAAATCTTTGATGAATCTCCTATAAAAACCTGCATGCCCAAGAAAACTTCTAACACCTTTTACAGAGATAGGTGGTGGAAGCTTTTCTATTACCTCGACTTTAGCTCTATCAACCTCAATACCTTTCTCTGAAATTCGATGACCCAACACTATACCTTCTTTTACCATGAAATGACATTTCTCCCAATTCAGCACCAAGTTGCAGTCTTCACATCTTTTGAGCACCTCGGCCAGATGTTTTAGACAGTGATCAAACGAATCACCTACCACTGAAAAATCATCCATGAACACCTCAATAGTGTCCTCCACCATATCAGAAAATATCGACATCATACATCTCTGGAAGGTCGCTGGAGCATTGCACAATCCGAAGGGCATTCGTTTGAACGCAAAAGTCCCATATGGGCAAGTGAAGGTGGTCTTCTCTTGGTCTTCTGGAGCTATAGAAATTTGATTGTAGCCCGAATACCCATCAAGAAAACAATACCAACCCTTGCCTGCAAGTCTATCTAACATCTGATCCATGAATGGCATAGGGAAGTGGTCTTTCTCAGTCCACGCATTCAACTTCCGGTAATCCATGCAAACCCTCCATCCAGTGACAGGCCTCATTGGAACAAGCTCATTTCTTTCATTTGGAACCACAGTCATACCACCTTTTTTAGGTACACATTGCACAGGACACACCCAATTACTATCTGAGATGGGATAAATAACTCCCGCATCCAGCCATTTGATGATCTCCTTTTTGACTACCTCTTGCATAGGTGGATTTAATCTTCTCTGGTGCTCAACACTGGGCTTATGATCTGGTATGAGTTGGATTTTGTGAGAACAGATACCGGGGGGAATCCCAATAATATCTGCAATAGTCCACCCAATCGCTCGCTTGAACTTCTTTAATACAGTCACCAAACACTCTACTTGCCTTGCATTCAAATCTGCTGCAATGATGACCGGCAAAGTATTCTCTTCGCCTAAATATACATACCTCAAGTGTGGTGGTAGAGCTTTAAGCTCCAATTTCGGTGCCTCCACAATTGATGGTCTTGTGGGTGGGGACTCGCGATTCTTCATGTCTAGCTCATACTTCTTTGGTTTGGAGCGGTATTCACACTTATCAAGTGCGGCTACCAACTCATCATATTCTTCAATACCATCACTACCAAAATTCATCATGACTGCTGCTAGTGCCTCAACACCTAATCGCTCTTCAATTTGCACTTCTGACCCACTCTCCACTCTGTAAGTTATAGCAGATACTGTTTGTAGCTCACCATTCTGCTTCATGGATCTACAGATATTGAAAGTTGCTTCTTCATTGTTCAGTCTGAACTTCATCTGTCCCTTTTCCATATCAACCAACGCACGCCCTGTGGCAAGAAATGGTCTCCCAAGGATGATGGGAACCTCAAAATCAACCTCACAGTCAAGGATCACAAAATCCGCCGGAAAGATGAAAGACTCTACTTTCACTAGCACATCATGGAGCACACCTATGGGCCTCTTCACAGTCCGATCAGCCATCAGTAACCGCATTGCAGTGGGCTTTGGATCCCCTAGACCCAACTTCTTGTAAATAGATAAAGGCATGAGGTTGATGCTAGCACCAAGATCACACAATGCCTTAGCAAAGTGTAATAACCCTATAGTACATGGGATCGTGAAAGCACCAGGGTCTTCCTTCTTCTGCACCAGAGATCTTGTAGCAATAGCACTACAATGCTGCAATCTATCATCATCTTCAAAACTCACAGACCTTTTCTTTGTCACCATATCTTTCATGAATTTTGCATATCCAGGCATTTGCTCCAAGGCTTCTATCAAAGGGACATTGATAGAAAGCTGCTTCAACATAGTGATAAACCTGCGATATTTCCCATCTTCAGTCTTCTTCACTAACCTTTGAGGAAAAGGTGGTGGAGGTCTAGGTATGGGAACCACTTTCTGAGGTACCTCCACTTCTTGTTCTGTCACAACCTCTGACTCCTCTCTAACTTTCACCACATCATCTTCTTTTCTATTCTCAACTTCTACCATAGACGGCATAGGTGGATCTACGGTTTGCTTGCCTCCTCGAGTGGTAATTGCCATACAATGCCCATCATTCTTCGGATTCTGGATGGTGTTGCTAGGAAGAGTGCCAGGTTGACGCGGGTTCACTGTAGTAGACAACTGCGTCATCTGTTGCTCTAGATGCTTTATTGACACTGCATGGGCATCAACCTTTTGACCAATACCGGATAAGTCGTTTCTCATCTCCTTCACATTCTCATCAGTGGCATCAAACCTTCTCATCATCTTCTGCAGCATATCTTCGATACGTGTCATATTACCTCCAGCTTCCCTAGCACCAGATTCCCGATTTCGAGGGGGAACATAGGGTCCAACCCGATTGTTTCTGTTGCCATAGTTGGTCCTGTTGTAGTTTTTGTCGCGATTGAAGTTCCCATCTCGGACATAGTGACCCTCGCGGTTGTAGATTCCATAGTTCCGACTTTGGTTCCCTTGACCTTGGCGCCAATTCTCCGTGTTGGATCCTTGGGCATTTGGTCAGAAACCCCCCGTCTGATCGTTCACCGCATAAGTGTCCTCTTCATAGTAACACTCCTCATCAGGTGGTGGAGGTCTAGTTAAGTAGTTTACATCATTTACCTTTTCTGATCCTCCACTCACATGCTTCAATACCAACCCCAACTCTGTCCTCATCTGAGCCATCTCCTCACGAATATCATCTGCAGAGTTAACAGTTGCATTATGAATGGCAAAAGTGTTTCTCCCAGTATCTGACCTCCTAGTGCTCCACGCTTTATTGTTGCGAGAGATCCTCTCCAATTTTTCAGCAATCTGTGCGTATGTACAATCACCATATGAGCCTCTAGCAATAGTGTCAAGTACTGCATTATTGTTATCATCCTGTCCTCGATAGAAATATTCCTTCAGTGACTCATCGTCAATACGGTGGTTTGGGACACTTCTTACGAAAGCAGTGAATCTGTCCCACGAGCTACTCACAGACTCTCCAGGTAATGCCACAAAATTGTTGACCCTATCTTTATGATTGAGCTTCTTAGACAATGGATAGTACTTTGCTTTAAACACCTCTGCTAGTTGGTCCCATGTGAAAATTGAGTTATAAGTGAGCTCAGTGAACCATACTGCAGCATCGCTTGTCAGTGACAGAGGGAACACTCATAATCCAATGACATTCATATCCACGTCTGGTCTACCTACACAACTTTTGCAAACCACCCTTAGCTTGGCCAAGTGAGCATGTGGATCCTCCGATGGCGATCCTGAAAATAAGCCTCTTGCTGTAAGCATCTGCATCAAACTACTAGTCACCACAAATGTGTGCCCTGGAGGTAGATGAGGTAGGACAATGGGTCCATCAGAGTCTGCTATGTCATGTTGCCTCGATAGTTGTCATGTTGTTGTGGGCCTGGTGGACCAGGCACTCTCACTACATCTCCCAATTGTTTTTCAGCTAGACCCCGATTTTCCCCACCAACAACTCTTGGTTGCTGTAACTCAACTGCTTCATCTAGATTTCCTCCGATAGGATGAACTGGAAGTCCTTGATTGTTCATTCTTCGCAAAGTTCTGTTCAACTGTGGATCGTACGAAGTAAGTGGTTTACCTTGGCTCCGTGTACTTGGCATACACTAGAGTCGGAACCTGAGAGAGACAAAAACAAAGAAAAAAGTAAAATTAGGAAATATTTGACTAACGTTCAATAATGTAGTTAAAAATAGATCTAAAAGCCAGATTCCCCGACAGCGGCGACAAATTTGATACGCTCAATTTACACCTCCTTACAGAAGCATAAGCGATCGTTATCAAGTAAAGAACCCAACTTGTAGGTTGGGATCAATCCCACGAGGAAAATGGTTTAGACTTTACTTTAACTGACAATTATATTCAATTAGTCAAATTATTTCCAGAAACAGGTAATAAAAAGGGGGGTTGTGCTTGTGTGAAACAAATAGTAAGAACTTAATAAGTAATCAATAATCAAACGCAACTTTGGTTGTTATCAAGATAAAAGAAATAACTAGGGTATACGTGTTCCCCACAATCTCATAACGCAGTGATCCTAGTAATAGCAATCATTTTCTAGTGTATTACATGCAAAGTGATAAGTTAGGTATCTTTAAATCCTTGGTCCGGCATCTAGAGAATTTCACCCCGCACCTTGGTCTGGCTACGTGTGTATAATTTACTAACCCTTACCTTTACCTCATATTAGACATCATAATTGATGTTTGGCTTAGTTATTGCTTCGCACCAATCGACACTAGCCTATTAGATAGTATCCACTAAATCTATGTTGATAATTCTATTCTTGTTAATTACCTCCTTGGTCCGGTAAGTAGTAACAAGGCGAGTTCTAACGTTGGGCACCGTTAAAAAGACTTCTAAACGAAAGAATTATCAATGCATGCAAAATACTAGTAAAGAATTGCTTATTTACTATTCATACTTTGTTAATCGATCATGGTTCCCACAACCCTAGTTGTGGATTTAGTTACTCATATTGGCAAGAACACAATTCATAATTGTAGATGAAGAAATCATGAACTTACCTAGAAAGAATAATAAACCCAGAAATTTTACTTTAATTGCAAAGCCAAAATCTTCAAAACGAACTTGAGAAATCAATAATTGCTAGAGTTGCAAATTAATCTCCAAAGTTACAAAGCAAAAATAGAATAATAGTGTCGAACCCCCAAAAACGAGGTTTACATGTCCTATTTATAGAAAACAAATCCTAAATAAAAGAGGAAACAAATTAAGAAAAGTTTTGTTCAGGTACGCGTCTTCAATCCACGAGACCAACTTACGGACCGTCGATGGAACTACGGTCCATAAGTCCCTTCCGTCACTCGGGACTTAGAAAATATTTCAGCTTCCAAAAATCAGCTTCTCTGAAGCAAACGACGGACCAGCAGTACGGACCGTAGATCGACCTACGTTCCGTCAATCCCTTCCGTAGCTCCATACTTAGAATCTTCAAAAATCAGGTACTGGAACCCTCGCAGTCTCACTCTACGGATCAATAGTACGGTCCGTAGATCAATCTACGGACCGTCAATGGGCACCGTGGTTCCACACTTAGTGAGATTTCCTTGATTTGTCCTCAATACCATGCCTGCTGATCTACGGTCATAACCTACGGACTGTGGATGGACCTACTGTCTGTAGATCACCTCCGTGGATGCCCTTTTTCTGCATTTCCTTCAGCTATCTCTAAACTTCCGCGCCTGAACACCTTTCCTGCAAAACATGATAAAAACACATAAACACCAATATAAAAAGGCCCTAGACACACACAACTTGTAAGTGAAATGTATTAGAAATACCGTAAAATCACGGTATATCACTCTTGTCCAACATTCTCATTTTCAACCTCTATATTCTCTTCTACCTCTTCATAATGCGCAGGAGGAGCCTCATTTCTTGGAGCATTCTCAACTAGTGCAACATCCCTAGTAGGTGCTACCCTTCCTCGGCCTCTGCCCATAGCTCTTCCTCTACCCCTGCCTCGACCATGACCTCTTGTTGTGGATTCCTCAGTTGGCGCATTGACGGGAGCTACGGGCCTGACGCAGTTGAACCTAGTGTTAACCATCTACAGACAGAATAATGAAGGAGATTAGATACCAATTCGAATCGCCAGATACCAATTTGAATCAAGTTATAGCACAGAAGGAGACAAGAAAAAACAAAGAGATTTCCTAAAGTCCTATAGCCTCTTGAAGAACAGTATAGACGTCTTTGTAGTATTCCGCAAGACTCTACTAGACTCATTTTGGTACATCGAGATCAACGAATCTAAGCCTCTGATACCAACTTTGTCACGACCCAGACCATCATGATTGACACCCACACTAACCCTCCGGTGGGAGAACCATTACTACAACTCAACCAAAAACATAGGCATTTAATGATACGGAAGCAGCTTTAAATGCTAAAGGAAAAATAGAGTTCCCATAAACTCCAAAAGTCTAATTAAAACAATTGCGGAAAAATGCCTAGAACTTGAAAGTCAATGTACCAAATCTCTAACAGGGATCATAAGTCTAAAGGAAATGGGTAAAACCCAATTAAACATAAGAAAATGTAAAGTACTAGTCTAAGTCTAAATATGTGGACATAAACAAAATAGAACTCATGGCAGCCTGGAAGAACTAGCTCACCCTTGAATTCGATTCGATCACTGGTCTTCTAAACGAGGTTTATCAATAGTCGCCTAAAGATACCCTGTACTCAACAAAGAAAGAGCTAGTGCAGTATCACTATACAACCACATTGTACTGGTAGAATCACACGGCTATCCCAATAAGTGAAACATATGTAAGTCATTACAACATCATAAACATGCATTCACCGAACATATACAATATCAGTCATCATTTCAAGATCAATGTACAATTCCACATTCTCAATAAGCATGCATTTACAACAAGTCATTGGTCCTCATATGGAACCCATACCCAAATATTTAGTGTACCAGTACGTGGTACCCGATCCAAGTTAGTGTGTCGGACGTGACACCCAATCTCATATATGCGTCGAAACATGCCACCTGATCCAAGTTAGCATGTCGGAAGGTGACACCCATGCCATGCAACATACCACAATCACAATCACAATGCACATTCCCATAATCATACAACCAAGAAGTGATTCATGGCATATAGCCAATCGTTCATACTCATTTATATAGGGTGTGATCTATATTGCAACACTCACATACATACATGCCATACAATGAAGCAATTAAAAACATATATTATACAAACATGAAATCACAACCATCACCTACCTCGAACAAAGCTTGAATCCCCTAAGAAACTTGATTCTTCCCTTTTTAGATTATTTTTGCTTGTTCTTGGTCTACGAATAATAAATATAACACGAGGATCAATGAATGATGCCTAATTACCCAGATTAAAATCAACGTTATCAACCCTAGGTCAAACCCTTGATCCCAATAACCAAAATAGGGCTTTTTCCACCATCCAAACAGCTCTAATACCCTCCCCTAATGATAATTACAGATGAATTTACATTCTATGGATCGAAAACTGAATTTGGAGAGTAATAACCTTACCTTTAGCCTCAAGAATGGTGAAAAATGGTCAAGAACTCGCCTAGGGCCGTCTCCTAGCTCTCAAGAATGAATATTGCAGAAAATAATGGTTTTGGGATTAATTTTTGACTTAACTTGCGATTGTCCCGCCATGGCAGACCTAATCCCTCTACAGCGGCCCCACCCTGGCAGGAATAATTCTGCCACAGCAGCTTGCATGGAATTAGTGAGTCGGATTAAAAGTTTTCAAACTCCCATTTCACAACATATCTTCAACCTATGACACTCAGAAACTACTCGTTCAGGTTAAGATCTGTTTCGGGAGTTCTACTCGCTCGAATTCAATTTCGTAAAGTCGTACGGCTTCCTTAACGTCTAAGCTATCTAGTCATGTGATCAAAATCGTAATTAGATCTCACATTTGTTACCATATTTTCCTAGACCTCACTGACTCAAATTTCATCCAAATCTGGACTAGGTTGAAAATTCTAAGTTACTACGAAAAAGTTTTTCGACCCAACATTTTTCCCTGTTGACTTTTTATAACAACGGGAATGGGTCGTTATATATATGTGTAAATGTCATTCTACCGGAGAGTAGAGATCCGATGTGTGATAGTATTTTGAATCTATTTCTATGTGTTTTTCTTAGTTAGTTGTTCTTTAGGAATGATTTTATACTAATTGTTGCCTTGCTTTGATACATAGTATGTGTAATTCATCTTTAATTTAACTTTAATATGTAGTAATACATTTTAAATTTAAGTTTAATACATATACAGGATCGTAAATTCTGGAAACAACTGAATGTTGTATATATCACTAGTAGGTGGTCATCTCAAACTAATCATACTGTCATTGACCAAATCAAAGTATATTTATCTAAAAAACAATTTAACTTGTTCAGGAATACCTTATTTGGTTACTTCCTTGACCTTTCAAAAGTGAACATACAACTCCAAGTTATTAATTGCCTTATGAATAGGGAGTTAAAACACACTCTAGATGATGTATTTGCTATTGAAATACATGACAAAAAGTTGTTTTTTGATCTTAGATAATTTGGATTAGTTACTGGCTTAAATTGTGTTAGTAATGGCACTCGTTCCAATGTTCCCGATTCCAAGTGTAGTTTGCTGAGCAGTTATTTTCTGGAACAAATCATTGTTTAATAGAGTCATCTACGTTAGGTGTTTCTAGCAGAAAATTTTATAGATGATGGCTCCAGTGTTTCATTGGTTGTTCTCTTCTTCATTAATGAATTTTATTTTCATATGAAAACAATGAACACCAAATTAGCAATAGAAATTTTTTACCTTGTGGAAAGTGGACAATTCATTTCCTATCTGTGGGGTTTAGATGTCTACAAGTAGTTTTGTGATTCAGTGAGACACGCGCTTAAGTCACCCAATAAATATTATAGATTGGGTGGTTTGCCTCTTGCTTTTCAAATTTTGATATTTGAGTATTGTTCAAAAATCGATGAAGATATAGCTATTTAGGTTTCTGATTCAATTCCATGAATCTTGAACTGGAAGACAATTGTTGATAGTCCATGGCTAAAATATAGTGAAAAAAGTCTCTTCATTCCTACAGAAATAAGGTATTTGTACAAAGCTAATACCTTTTATGACATTATTTAGTTCAACTCAAGTTAATATATCTATTTTTATTTTCTTTATTTGATTTTTCAGTTTGAGAACATAGTGGATGGTGAAGATGAAGTTTCAAAATTCAGGCTTGCTGAACCTCGTGATTATAATACTTAAATTTTTAAATTGGAGCACAAAAGGTCAAGTCATGGTCTAGACATGTTGACTAATGAGGTTATAGAATTGAGAAAAAGAACTTGTAAAGGTATATACAAACTTCACTTTAGACTTTTTTTTTCAAATTGTTATATTTTAATAGTTGTGTTATATTTGATTATCTACTAGGCGAATGAAAACAGTAAAGCACTCGAAGAGAAGATAAATTTAGGATTTAATCAAGTTAAAGATATTTTGGTGAATTGCAACAAACAACTATGGTAGGATATTTCTTTGTTGTTTGCTAAGAGTGATTGTAGCAGCTCTGTTATCTAAAAAGCTAGGGAACTATCTAACAAGCCGGCTGGCGAGACATTTTTGGGTGGATTAGATTTTAATGGAGTTTTGTTATATTTTCAATACATTTCTGTTATAGGCATAATATACTTTTAATACATAGTGCATTATATTATTTTTCTTGTTCAATAACTTCTTCTAGTTCATGAAGAAGTGACAGGAATTCGATATTTATTTACTAACTTCCTTTTAATTGTAAGGCTAAATTGGCATTCAACTGTTATTGATGTCTTATTTCATTTTCTAGTTCATCTTACTGACCTCTCGGTGGATTACAAAACTAATGTCATGTCACAATTTTAATATATGTTTCTTATAATATGTTTTAATTACATATACATCATTCTCTCCTTGTGTTAATGAATTTGTACATGAATCAAAAGGGCACGATGCTCAAGTTATGGGATCAAATTAAAATGAAAAATCTCATGTTCTTAAAGCTTCAGTTAAATTTGTTGTCATTGAAAATTTTGAAAGAGTATCAAGTAAAATAGGTAATGAAGGGTTTTATACAAATATATTACATATTTCGTATATTTTCATTCAACTCTCTTATTTTCAAATTTTTTTGTTATGTACATATGAAGATGTTGCAGGAATTGCTATTGAAAAAGTTTTGTCGAAGGTTGTTGATATAAATGGTATTAAGTTTTTTAAGTTCAAATAAACTTTTTTCATTTTATTCTAATAACATTATTAAATTTCTTATTTTGTTTGCAATCCAAGAGGCTGCTGATGTGAATACAGTTGGGGCGCAACCTGATGGTAATGTAGTCAACAAAGCCAACATCAATAACTAAGTGATGAATCTACTGATTGTAAATTAATCAATATTTCTATTGTATGTAGATGCAACAAAGGATTGTTAAAAAACTTTGGAATCTCTTGATCAATTTAGTTTTCTTGATGAAGGTCTTAGATCAACTAAAGAAAAGAGCCTTTGTTGATCAAAAGAAAAAGAAAATGATACAGAAGAAATCTGGTAGAAAGAAAAATGCAGAAAAGTTAATAACATCTCCCTTCACACAACATTTTTGTATCACGTCATGTTGTTTAGACAAAAAAAAAATTTACTACGCAACTGGAGGAGATAATGAATCTGATTAGATCGATTCATTTACTAAGTGACTTTATACGGATAGAAAAAAGAGGTAATTCATTTACATTTGGAGATTTTTGCTATTTTGTTGTGTTTGCTTAATTTGACATTTGACCATTTGTTTACATGCCATTTCTTACCATATGGTAATATTTCAATGGCTCTCTGTTTGGCCTTACTTTTTAATTCCACATCTTCTATTGTTCTTTTCGTATATTTTAGCATCTTATTGCATTATGTTTAGCATAAATCTCTTATGATTTATGTTCTCGATAGTCATATAGTGTATTATTGTCTTTCTTTTTATTTTCTTTTGTATTCTTTCTCAGTATTTATGTTTCAATTTTTTTTGTGTTTTGATTAGGAAAAGAAATTGTATACATATGTTGTTAATGTTATCAGTCTAATATTTGAATTAGGTGTTTGTACTATAGAAGAAAAATACTAATATTTTAAATTGGCACATTTTGAACAACAATGGTGTGATGGGATTAGCTGTATAAACTTTATTTGGACATCAATATTTGTTATTAATGCTTGATGATATATGATTTGCTCTGAAATTTTTAATTTCCACAAAAAATGATAGTGTACTGTTTTGTTGCTACCTAGAGTATTAGATCTAGTTCAAATGTTATGTTTGAAATTTCTTGAGGTTAATTGAATGTTGTATTTCTTGATACTGTTAGATTTTTAGATTTCAATTTTAATTTTTTGCAACATGTTGATATCATTTTCTATTATCTAAGAAAGAAAGGAAATCATGAAGCCACCAGTAATGTTCGATTTATAACTACTCATTATGCATTCAAGACAAAGATTACTCATTCTTTCTTTCAACTTTGTGATGCTCTTGAGAATAAGAAGAACAATAAAGTAAAAAATTCTGATGATATTGCTCGGTATATATGTGGACGTCATTTCTTGGCAAGTACCTCATGGGATAAAGTTGATATTGTTATCTTTCCATTAATCATTAAAGAGGGACATCATTGGGTTTTTTTTAGTGTTTGATATTGGACAAAGGTCTTCAAAGGTGTATGATTCATTTATGGCTAGGAAAAGGGTGAATTATGAGGTTAAAAATATTGTCCAGATGCTTTCAAATGTTTTACCATATTACTTAATCATGGTCAAGCTCTATGATAAGCGTCCTGAATTGAAAATAACACTGAAATATAGTAGGAGAGATGAGTTCAAGAAAATTGAGTTTCATTTCATAACTAAAGGTATTCCCAGACAACAAGATAACTAGTTGTAAGTATTATCAAATAGGTATTCTTTTTGTATTGGTCTTATTAAGTAGATATTTTTATAACAATTTTGTATTGAAGGTTTTAGAGACTTTGGAGTTTTCATTGTTGCATTTGCGGAGTTTATAAGTAACGACCAACATATCCTAAATCAACAAGTAAAGTCAGACATTCTCCGAAAGAGATATGGAGCTCTATTATGGGAATATACATGAAGGAAGCAAGTAAGTGGCCTTCAAAGTGAAGAAGAAATAAAACATAGATAAAGAAATATAGTTATATTAGTTAGTATGGTTAGAGAAATTTAACACTTTTAATTCAGATTTTACTATTATGAATATTTTTAAGATGAGTTACATGATTTTACCCTAAAAATACCTCTTTTTTTCATTTATGTTGCGTAGTGTGTATTTTTCTAGATGTTCATTTAGATGTTGCAGTGTAACATATATACATAATGTAGACTAATCTAGACTTCAATTTTAATACATGTGTAATACAATGTAAATTTTCAATACATGTGGAATTCAACTTTTAATACATGTTTAATACATTTGTAATACAACACTAATTCATAATGCAGGTTTCAACTTAAAATTTTTCTCAACACTTACATGTATTATACAAATGAATTATACTATTTTTAATACACATTTAATACTTCTTTTCTCAAAATTTATACGTAACATTCTTAACACACATTTTATAGTGATATACAACTACAAAATTTCATACACAATACTAGGGACATGTATGATACCGAATTAGAAGACAACGAAATGATCCAAATTCTTATAGTAAACTAATCAGCTTCTAAAACAAAATCTTAAACAGATTTTATTCCTTATTCTTTATTCTTTATCATAAGCCCTAACATTTTTTGCAAGTCTTCTTGTTGTGATCTTCTTGTCCACAATTGATGCATGTTAATTTTGCCTTTTTGAATCCATCTTCTCTCAGTTGTGTATGCCTTTTATTTATTGGCCTTTCTGGAGGTCTCTTTTCATGTGGTGAAAGTGCAACCTCTTCAAGAACATGTGTTGGTGTGTTTTGTGTGCTTTTATCTGGAAGGGGACCCATTTGAAACAAATATGTCAACAATAATTTTTTCTTGTATAATAATCAAAGCAATATTTCTCATAACCAGTATGTTTTATTGTTAAAACTGTCAAAGCATACAAACATGTCAACCCATTCAATTGAAATCTCCTACACGTGCATGTATGTTGTCGAAGACATACTATGAATCGTGTAATACCATAAAATACCATATACACAAATTCATTTGTCTTTATATCCTACGAAAAGAAAAAGAATATAGTCAAGAGAGATGTTAGATATGAATCAAAATAGAAAATATTAGCAAAAACAATTTACAGACTAGGCATACCCTTAATTTCTCTGATGCAGTTTCGTTGCGCTGCAAAATGTTTACATACTATTTCCCAAGGTGAAAACCTAAAAATGTCGCCTTTGATTTGTTATTGTTATTCAATTTCTTGACAAGCTAACTCATGAATTTCAATAGGTGCAAGATTGTAAGAACTTTGGCATGTCTTGTTCTTGAATTGAATGGTTCTACTATATTTGATGTCATCATCCAATTCCTATTTACTTCAGCATGCACATGCAACCATTTATTGTATCCAATATTTAGTAAGTAATCTTTGATCCTCTTATCTATCTTCTCAATTATTGTCATACATTAATTAAATTTTGTCATGCTGTATATTTTTGATATGAAGAAGAATAACTCAGTTATCCTTTGCTAACTTTTTCTGAAATTTTTCATTCTGTTTTGCAACAAGTGCCACATACACGCAAAATGAGGTAATTCATCATAGACTCTTGAAACTACCTTAATAATGTTGCATGCATATCGAAAATGATTCACAAATCTTTGACCGAAGGCGTCTTTGAATTTCTCAAAAAATCACTCCAAGATGCATCATTCTCTGAATCAACAATGGCATAAGCAAGTGGCAGTATACTCCCTGCACCATGTACAATTTGTTTGATATATTTTTATTGCAATCATGATTTAATACACAATTTTGAAATTCAATATAGAAAGCACTAGTATCATAGTCAAAAGACTCTCATGTTGCATCTAAGGTATTAGTTGTTAGTAGTGTCCCTTTGTATGCTCCTTTTAAGAAAGTTTCATCAATAACTACAATTGGTCTATAATATTCCCATCCTTTAATTGATGTGAAAAAAGCTACAAACGCATATAGAAATGGTCATCCTCTGATTTGTGCAATCTTATATGAGAACCAGGGTAAGTTGCCTCTAGTATGTGAAAGTAACTTGGCAACTTTGCATCTGATTGAATTGGATCACTCCAGACTAATTCAAGAGTTGTTTTTTTACCTCTCCAAGCTTGCATATACATGAGTTGCACACCATCACTACAAAACAATATAGAATTCGCAACAACTTTTTTTCAACAATCATAATTTTTTGCTAAATTTAAGAAAATGGCAACAAGTCAATTTTATTGTCGCCATATATTAAAACTTTTAATAATGTGTTTTTTTTATTATTGCCAAATTATCTTGTTGCCATATATTTACAAGTAAAATTTTAAGTTTAAACATAATTATATTTGCAACAAAACATTTGTATTATTGCTAAAAGTTTTTTATTTTGTTGGTGAAATATTTAACTTTCTCAACAACATGTTTTCGATTGCCGCAAAGAATTAATTAATCTCACCTTTAAGTGAAAATAAAGTGGTAATATTTCCCTCCTTGTACTTTTCTCCCTTTCCCCCAAAGTTTCACTTCCTCTCTTAATTTCACATTTGGCTCTCACCTTCTCCAATTCAATCAGACCTTGAAATCACTATTTTTCACTTCTCTTTTGATGATTGGATTAAGATTTGATATGGTAAGACTCTTTTCTTCTAATTCTAGTTGTAATTTTCTTTGATTCTTTTGAATGATCCAAATTAGGGAATAGAAATTGGATTGTGTCGTAGATTCAATTCAGTTGAATCGATGTTGACACACAAATTTTGACACCGGGACTCATTCTGCTATAATTGCTCACTGCTTTCTATGTTACATCCGAAATGTCAAAATCCATCCATGTCATGCTTGTGATTGTAAGGTTGGATTTTTTGAATAGATTCTGAATACTTTTTTATTGCGTTCTTGTTTTATAACTTTACAAACTTAGAAAAATTAGATTTGGTGTGGTAGTTGTAAAGAAGAAAGAATTAAATTTCTTCGTCCTAGAGATCTAGAGATCTGTTAAAGATAGATGTTACAAGGAGGAAACTAAAATATTTTCTTTTTTAAAGTTAGCTTGCTCTATCAATATTGGGTGATATGCCTTGTTACTTATTTGCTTTCTATTAAAATATTGGTGTCTCTTCCCCTTCTCCCTCTTAGATATATGAACTACAGAACGCATTCTACAAGAGTAATTATAAAAATTGTTGTCAACATTTATCCAAGTAGTTAAGATATTGTGATTTTTTCTTTTCATAGTTGAACAAGAGAAAGTAAAATGGGTCAAGAAATGAAAATCATGTGGCAAGGATTAAAAAGGATTGGAGAAAACCAATGGTGTTTGAAAGTTCTTTGTTTGAATATTTTAGTATTGTACATCAAGTAATGTGTGTTTAATTTCCTTTAAAGTTGTGTATCTCTGTCACGACCTAGGGGTACCCCCTAGATGTAACAAGGTGTATAAGACCCCAAGAGGCCTCGTACAAGCCACTTAGGATATCATAACAAAATAATAGAAAAGGTGCGGAAATTTCTAGCATTTCAAACAATCAAAGTCTTTCATAAAACGAGCGGAAGTCTAACAACATTGTCTCAAACCATCTAACATTAGAAGTAAATCTTGGGACGCAGCCCATACAATAGTCCAACATGAAAATAAAGACATAAAAGATAAAGGGTGATCCAATCCTCGAATACAATGAGGACTCACCAAAGCTTCACTTCCTTGATCAACTAAGAACCTAGCCACAAGTGTGTGAATCGAGAACTCCGCACCCTACATTTGATAAGAAATGTAGGCAAGAGTATGCGTTAGTACAAGAATGTGTACTAAATATGATAGATTGCATAAACAATATAAACATAAGCATTAGTCATCATAAGACATAAGGCATAAGCATAATCAAGACATAATAAGCATCATAATGAAAGAGGAATACTCCCTTAAGTAACCTCACTTAACCTTAGTCAAGAATTAAATTATCCACCTCTAGTTAAGCTCACATCATGTAAGGCATATCTAGCAATACTCCAAGAAAATCAACTTCATAATGTAATCACGTCAATCATACTTACTTCTAAAGACATGGGGATTCACCTCAATGCCTAGCTTACAGGCTAATGGGTATTCGCGTCTTTCCTTACTTACCTTAAGATTATGGGTACTCGTCTCCACAATCACTTCATATGACACGGGGACTCGCCTCCACATCATTTCATAAGGATCATGGGTACTCGCCTCCATGTCCATTCATCAATATTAGAACGTGGGGAATCACCTTTTGTTCAATTCTAAAGAGTATAGGAAATCACCACATATCCTTCAATATGGAGGTCAAGGGTAGTCATCTCTAGCCTCATCTCTCATTAAGCATTTTAGTCTAGATTCATTTTAGGTGAGCAATCCTTTCAACCTAGAATCATTTATGTGAGTAAACCTTTCACATTCATTCAATCATGCTTAGTAATTCACTATGGGAAGTATTCCTTCCACATCATATCATTAACATTCAACAATTCATAGTCTAGGCTTAACTCTCAAAGCACTACATCTCATAATCATCATTTATGATTCATTCTCAAGCAATTCTAGTCACAATTCATCTATCCTATAAGGATATATCTAACCCACAAAGTTTCCCTTCATGGCATAAACCCAATCATAGCAATTAAACCCTAAAATCATTGGATAAGCATGGGTACATATAATTTCAACCTAAATACATGCAATAATTCAATCAGAAACAATTATAATCCAACTATTTGGACCAACATTCATCACAACCCACAACATTGAAAGAAACCCTAACTAGAATTGGGGATTTAGACTTCACAATTATGGAATCAAGGGACTCCATGGGAGAAAGGATCACATGGAATAAAAGCCATCATACCTTAATCACAAAGCCAACCAAAAGCTTGAAGATTGGGAGACTTGTTCTTGACCTAGCGTCAACCTCCTTCTTCTTCTTCCACCTTCTATAGAGAGAATATTTGAGAGAGGTTTTAGATTTTCTTTTGAGAATTGAGAGAATGACTTAATTAAGTGAGTTTAGGGGTCTAAAATCCTTATATAGGTTTTCTAGGCTTAGGTAAAACGACACCACATTGACTTAATTAAATTAAAAAAGACCCATAAGTCCCTAAAAATAACGGCCAGCCACGAACCACGGAACCCCTACCGATGGACCGTCGACTGACCTACGGTCCGTCCTGGTCGATTAAGGTTCGATGATCAGAGACTTGGATTTCAGGGCCTTGGACCCACAGACCCTCGATCGATAGACCGTCAACTGACCAACGGTCCATCATGATCAGCCGCAGTTCCTTGTCAGTGACTTTTGGGCCAACGATGGCCATTGGACCACGGACCATGGTCCCACCTACGGTCTGTATATTCCCACTGTGGTCCTTCCTTGAAAATTTTGACATGCCTACACACGACCCCACCTACAATCTGTAGGTCAACCCATTGATTGTGGTTGGCCCTCGTGGATAGCACCAGTAAGTCCCAATTCTGCAATGTGGCCTCCTTCCGAATCTAGGGTGTTACATTATCTCCCACTTGGGATCATTCGTCCTCGAATGAGATTCTAGGCACATTTCTAAGCAAAAAACTCAAGACTAGCAACCCATAATGCATGCAACTCTTCTATATACACAAAACTGAGGAGGACACATCCACTCTAAACTCAACATACTCAATGCACCATAAGGGAGTAGGAACTACATCTAACAACCCAATATGCATGAATTTTTGGATTTCTTACACTTAAGGAGGAACTACCTTCTCCAAACTCAAAAGCAATGCTCAACACAATCTCATGGAGGCTAAATGCAATTTATACACAAAGCACATATTTAAGGGGGAAATCTCCACTCCAAACTAAGTCATGTTCATTAACTTATATCATGAAGTCTATAAGCAATTCATACTCAATACTCAACAATATGAGGAAAAGACAACATAAAAGCCATTTCTTTCAAAACATAAGCTTTTTCATGAACATGCAAACTTAAGGAAATCATGGGAACACATAAAACACACATGACTTCAAACAAAAGCAAATCAAGAGGAACTCATTATCTCAAGCTAGAATAGGAGGAAAAAGATGAGGATACATGGACATCATATCGTCTTCGGCCTTTCAAGTAGCACCCTCAACTAGATGGATTCTCCATAACACTTTTATGGAGGCAACCTCTTTGTTCTTGAATCTCTTTGGTTCTAAACCGGAAACTCTTCATAAGAAAGGTTCTCTTTCACTTCCAACCCTTCTAAGGGAATTATGGATGTCGGATCTCCATCCCACTTCTTCAACATTAAGACATGGAAAACCGGATGCACCAACGCCAACTCACTTGGAAAATCTAACTCATATGCAACCTTCCCAACATGCCTCAAAATTTGATAAGGGCCTACAAAATAGGGACTAAGTTTCCCTTTCTTACCGAACCTCATCACACCGTTCATGGGTGAGATTCTCAAGTAAACCCAATCAAGCATGTCCAATTCAAGGTCTCTCCTTCTAACATCCGCATAAGACTTTTATCGACCTTGGGTCATTCTCAACCTCTCTCTTATGAGTCAAACTTTCTCAATAGCCTCATGAACTAACTCGAGTCCTATCAAAGCAACCTCACCCACTTCAAACCACCCGATAGGATATCTAAACCTCCTTCCATAAAGAGCCTCATACGGGGTCATACCAATACTCGAATGGTAGTTATTATTATAGGCAAACTCTATCAAGGGAAAATGGTTATCCCAATTTCCCTAGAAATATATCACGAAAGCCCTCAACATGTCTTCCAATGTTTGGATTGTTTGTTTCGCTTGCCCATCAGTTTGGGGGTGAAAAATTGTGCTAACCATAACTTTCGTGCCGAGACCCTTTTGAAAGGACTTCCAAAAATATGAAGTAAATTAAGTACCTCTATCCGAGATAATGGACAAGGGCACTCCGTACAACCTTACCATCTCTCTCAAATAAAACTTAGCATGATCTTCCGCCGTATAGGAAACCTTGATGGGAATGAAATGGGATGACTTAGTCATTCAGTCAACTATAACCCAAATCGAATCATATTGATGCCGAGTATGGGGCAATCCAACTATCAAGTCCATATTAAAATATTCCCACATCCAAGTAGGAATTCTAATGTCTTGGGATAACCCTCCCAGTTTCTGATACTCATCCTTCACTTGTTGGCAATTTGGAGACATAGCCACAAATCCCACAATATGTTTCTTCATCCCATTCCACCAATAGATCTCCCACAAATCACGGTACATCTTTGTGGCTTCCTGGTGAATAGAATACCGGGAACTATGAGCTTCCGACAAGATTTGTTCCCTCAAGTCATCGACATTTGGAACACACAAACTACCTTGATATCTTAGGACACCATCTCCCACTTGGGAGAAACCCTCTACGAACTTCTTAAGTATCGCCTCTTTCAATTCTACTAAGGTCGGATCAAGACACTGCTTTGCTTTACCATCAGCCACGAAAGACGATTTAGAACCATTATGGACCATAACACCACCCTTGGTGGAATGCACTAGTTGAACTCCCAATCGGGCCAACCTATGAAAATCTTGAACCAACTATTTTCTCTCATCATCAACATGTGCAACACTACCTATGGATAACCAACTAAGGGCTTCTGCCACCACATATGCTTCACCGGTGTAACACTTCAAAAACTAGTAGGCTAAACTAAAGCTTGAAGTGAGGTTAGAAGCCTTGAATGTACCTCCCCGTACCTTAAATAAATGTTTTCATGTTAGAACGCCAAGGTTTAAACCCCAAGGACCAACCAGGGGTCCTTGAGGGAAATCCTTAGGAGGTTGCCTGGCAGTGACCCATGGAGATGACCCATGCCTCGTGGGTCAGCCCACGCCTTGTGGGTAAGGGGTCGTGGGTCAGGCCTGCAAGAAAACCAACCTCAAAACCTCAGTCCATGGATGGACAGCACGCCACATAAGTCCACCCACGGATCATGGTCGTGAAGTCATGGAACAAGGCCTCAGAAACCATGTCTCTGAACCCCCAGACCATGTTCACCAACATGGGCCATGGGTCCAACTACAGTTCGTCTGTGATAGGCCGTGGGTGGGCCTGGAAACTGCCTTTTGGCAGTTGCACTTAGGGGTTTGGGGTTTTCCATTTTTATTTTAATACTAAGTGACGTCATTTTATGCTAAATTAGATTAAATATATAATGTTTTAAGACCCCCAAATCTTCCTCATAATTCCAAAATCCCAAATCAAAACCAATTTTTCCCCCAAAACATTCTCTCTAGAACTCCAAAGAAGAAGATGAAGAAAGGTAAAGCTAGGGTTTGAAAGATCACGTTTTCTACTCAATTTCATTGGAATTCAAAGCTAAGGTATGGTAGTACTTCATCCGTCGATAATTTTTTAGCCCCTCCAAAACCCCCAATTTCCAAGCTAGAAATCCCAAAAGTTGGGGTTTGACTTCAATCTCATGGATTCCTTTCAAATTCATTTTTAATGATTGAATTATGTTTTATTATGGATAAATTGATGATTTTATATGGTTTTATGTTGAATTCCACAAGAATCCATGAATTCCACTATTTTTCCAAAATTGGATCTCAAAGTGTAGGTATTGATTGATGCAAGTAGAATATTATAGAATTTTGAATGTAGTGAATCAATTAATTGAATCATGTTATTGTCCATGTCTAATGTAGTAATTCTATATGTGTTGATTGAATGTGATCTATGGTCCTTCAAGGGCAAAGCATGAGAATTATGCATGATTATGAGGGTTATGTATATGCTTTTAGAACACTTTTAGAGTAAAGTGAATATGATTATGATCTAGTTGTTGTGTTGTTGGATGATTATCCTCCTGTGAACATTAATGTATGAATATGATATGGTGTGAAAGATTTTCTAATAAATATGATGATTCTAAGGTTGAAAGGTTATTCTCACCTATTGAATCTATGAGTTATCTTATGAATTATGTTGGATTGAGTGTCAAGGCATTCTTCCATGAATATGAACTTAAGTCAAGACTTAATATATACTCCATAGGAATTATGCTTAGCACCGAGTGGATATTGAATATGAGATCGAAGCTCCCCTGCTAGAAAGGGCGGGTTTCTAGAAAGTATCTTCTTGGGATGGAAGCTCCCCCGTTAGAAAGGGTGGGTTTCTAGTAGCAATTTCCTTATCCCATAAACAATGTGCCCCCATAGGTTATTTAGCTAGTCGATCCACCTAAAAGCTAATATGATTATGGTCTTACCTTAGGCAAGTAGGACAAGCATTTTGGTATTGGTAGCACCGGATTCCATGTTCAGCTCATATGGTCTATGTCGGTTATGGCTTATTCCTAATATGATAAGAACATGAATTATGAACTATGGTTACTCAAGGAGCTTTACCTAGCACGGGTAGGATTATGAGATCTCATTCATGCATTGCACAAGTATTCTTTGAGGGTACTCATGGTATGGTGTTCTTATGATGTGATGATTTATGCAATGAATACGCTTATGACTTATCCTCTTCTACTATTTTCAAAATGATTCTTTAAACAAGTAAATGGTATGCATTCAAAAAAAATGTCCCTTTTAGCATGTTTTCATGATTTTTTACATGACTATCATACTTGGTGAATTTTTGTACTAACCCATATTTTCCTACATTTTTCCCAAGTGTAGGGTCCGGTGCTCAAGGTGGTCCCCATTGTGGCTAGAGCTTGGATATTTCTCTATTTCTCCTTGCTCATGGTGAGTCCGCATGATTCGAGTATGGGATACTATCATTGTAGTTTCATTCTTGTATTTTCACTTTCGGACTATGTTGTTTTGGGTTGTGACCCTATTTTAACTCAAGTATTGTAATAAATGGCTAATTGAGACAAGTCTAGACTTCCACTTTCCTTTATAAAGATTTTTGGACTTTAATGCATTTTCACTCTTATTGTTCTAATGCTTTATGTGATAATATGCTAAGTGGCTTATATGGTGCCTTTCGGGGTTCTATTTGCCTTGTTACGTCTAGGGGGTACCCTTGGGTCAAGACAAACTTGGTAATCAGAGGACAAGGTTTAGAATGATTCTAGAATGATGTCTCATAAGACACATCTAGTAGAGTCTGGTTCATGAGTGTGAAACGCGTCACACTTATGAATGAGAGGCTATAAGATGTTTAGGAAATTTCACTTCTTTCATTATTCTTGAGTTGTTCCTTAGAGTTAAACTCTATAAAAGTCCCCCTCCTAATCCTTCTCGTATGTCTTTAGGAAATGAATACACAAAGGGCTAACGCAAGAAGAATAGAGGGTGACAATGTGAATGAAGGAGATCCTCCTCAAGATAATCAAGCTCCGATTGATCCCATGGTTGAGAATGTGACCAAGATGGATTTTAGGTCTACTATCCAAATTGAACCAAGCCATGACGACTCAAGACCAAGCCATGACAACTCAGGACAATAGAGATGTTAGGACTCATGTGAACCCTAATGTGAATTCGGCCACTTCAAGGGTTAGGTATTTTGCCAGAATGAACCCTCCTAGATTTTCATGGTTCCAAAGTGGGAGAGGACCCTCAAGAATTTGTGGAAGAGGTTTACAAAATAATTGATATTATGGGGGTGACTTTGGTAGACAAAGCGGGATTGGCCGCTTACTAATTGAAGAGTGTAGCACAAGTATGGTATAGTAAATGGAAGAACAATAGGATGGTAGGAGTGGGTCCCATAGAGTGGGAAATGTTCAAATCGGCGTTCCTTGATAGGTTCTTCCCTCGAGAGTTGAGGGAAACTAAGATGGAGGAGTTCATTAACCTTCGTCAAGGAGGTATGAGTGTTCAAGAGTATTCTCTAAAGTTTACTCAATTGTCCAAGTATGCTCCAGCTTTGGTAGCAGATTCAAGGGTTATGATGAGTAGGTATTTGACGAGTGTGTCCAGATTGGTAGGAAAAGAATGTCATTCGCCAATGCTTCATGATAATATGTATATCTCACGTCTTATGGTGTATGCCCAACAACTGAAGGATGAGAAACTCCAAGACAAAAATAGGGAGGTGAATAGAGCTAAAATCGGTGATGTAAATTTCTCGAATGCTAGGTCTGATGGACAAGGTCGACAAAAGTTCAAACAAAGGTTTTCCAACTAAGGTTCCTCTAATGCTTCCCCAAGGATCAATAAGGATAGGGTATTGTCTAACCCTAAACCTGAAGGAGGTAATGAGAGTGATTCATATGTGAATAGGCCGGATTGTGCAAAATGTGGGAGAAAACATGATGGAAAGTGCCTAGCCGAAATGGGTGTTTGTTTTGGATGTGGTAAGAGTGGCCATCAATTGGCCCAACACTTTTGGTAAAAGGGAAAGAAGGTAACAAGCTCCTCCAAGCGGTTCAAAGTCAAATACCCAAAAGCAAAACTGCTTTTATGCTCTTTGATCCCGAGATGACCAAGAGAGCTCCCTGGATTTGGTGAGCAGTATGTTAAAAGTCTTTTCAATTGATGTATATGTCTTGTTAGATCCCGGTGCTACTTTGTCCTTTGTGACACCTTTTGTGGCCATGAAGTTTGAAATACTCCCCAAAGTGTTAGTAGAACATTTTTTGGTCTCTACCCCGGTTGGTGACTTAGTGGTGGCTAGGAAAGTTTATAGAAGTTGTCCTATTTCCCTGTCCCATAGAGTTACTTAGGTGGATTTTGTAGAGTTAGACATGTTAGACTTTGATGTGGTTTTGGGTATGGATGCATGCATGTTATGCCTCTATCGATTGTAGAATTCGGGTTGTTAGATTCTAGTTTCCAAATGAGCCTATCATAGAGTGGAAGGGGGGAAATTTTATCCCTATAGTGTCAATTTGTCTCTTGCCTTAAAGCTAGGAAGATGACCTTCAAGGGGTGCATTTACCATCTTGTTAGGGTGAAGGATTTTGAATCTGAAACCCCTTCTCTAGAGTCGGTTCCGATAGTGAATAAGTTTCTAGAAGTTTTTCCTGAGGATTTACCCAATATTCGTCCCGAGCGAGAAATAGATTTTGGTATTTACCTTTTACCAGATACGCAACCTATCTCCATTCCTCCTTATAGAATGGATCCGGTCGAGTTGAAAAAACAATTAAAGGATTTGCTAGATAAGGGTTTCATTCGACCGAGTATCTCTCCATGAGGTGCTCTGATGTTGTTTGTTAGAAAGAAGGATGGGTCTCTTAGAATGTTTGTTGATTGTCGTCAATTGAACAAAGTGACCATTAAGAATAAATATCCCCTTTCGAGAATTGATGACTTGTTTGATCAACTTCAAGGGGCTAGCTACTTCTCCAAAATTGATCTTCGTTCGGGTTATCACCAACTAAGGGTGAGAGGGGTTGATATTCCAAATACGTACTTTAGGACCCGGTATGGTCACTATGAATTTGTGGTTAAGTTGTTTGGGTTGACAAATGCCCCGACGACATTTATGGATTTGATGAATAGAGTGTTTAGGCAATACCTAGACATGTTTGTGATTGTATTTATCGATGATGTCTTGATCTATTCAAGGAGTGAGAATGAACATGTGGACCATTTGAGGATTGTGTTGCAAGTTCTTAAGGACCAACAATTTTTTGCAAAGTTTAGCAAGTGTGAATTTTTGGTTAAGGTATGTAGTTTTCCTTGGTCATATTATGTCAAACAAAGGTATTGAGGTAGATCCTAAGAAGACGGATGTGGTCAAGAGTTTTCCTAGACCTCTAACTCCTTCCGACATTAGAAGCTTTTTGGGATAAGCCGGTTATTATAGGAGGTTTGTTGAGGGGTTTCCCACCATAGTTTCTCCATTGACGGCTTTGACTCAAAAGAAAGCTAATTTGAGTGCTTGTGAGAAAAGCTTCCAAGAGTTGAAAGATAGACTCCCGTCTACTCTGGTGTTGACCTTACCGGAAGGTACGGATAGTTTTGTTGTGTATTGTGATGCCTCTAGAGTGGGGTTGGGATGTGTCATTATGCAAAACGGTAAAGTGATTGCCTATGCTTCAAAGCAACTTAAAGTGCATGAGAAGAATTATCCGACCCATGATCTTGAATTAGCGGTGGTTGTGTTTGCCTTGAAAATATAGAGACATTACTTTTATGGGTCCATATGGATGTTATCACCGATCACAAGATTCTTCAATATATGTTTAGTCAAAAGGACTTGAATCACCGACAAAGAAGGTGGTTGAACTTTTAAAGGATTATGACATGAGTGTCCTTTACCACCCCGGCAAAGCTAATGTTGTAGCGGATGCACTCCATGGGTAGTGTGGCTCATGTGGAGGGTGAAAAGAAAGAATTGGTTGGTGAGGTGCACAGATTGGCCCGACTATGTGTCCAACTAGTGGATTCCACCAAGGGTGGCATCATGGTCTATAATGGGTCCGAATCATCCTTTGTAATGGATGTGAAGTCTAAACAAGATCTTGATCCTTTATTGGTTGATTTGAAAGAGTCGGTACTCAAGAAGTCTGTTGAGGCTTTCTCCCAAGGTGGAGATGAGGTACTTAGGTACCAAGGTCGATTATGTGTTCCGGAAGTTGATGGTTTGAGGGAGAAAATTTTAGAGGAGGCTCATAGTTCTCGGCATTCTATTCATTTGGGAGCCACCAAGGTGTACCGTGATCCACGGGAAATCTATTGGTGGAATGGTTTGAAGAGAAATATTGCGGGATTTATATCCAAATGTCCTAATTGTCAACAAGTTAAGGTTGAGCATCAAAGGCCGGGAGGCTTGTCCCAAAATATAAGTATTCTTACTTGCAAGTGGGAATATGTGAATATGTACTTTATTGTGGATTTGCCTCCCACTCAAAGGCAACATGATTTTATTTGGGTCATTATAGATAGGATGACTTAATCAGCCCAATTTAATACCGTCAAGGTTTCTGATTCGGCGGAAGACTATTCCAAGTTATATATAAGTGAGATAGTGAAATTACATGGGGTTCCTTTATCTATTCTTTCGGATCGGGGTACTCAATTTACTTCACACTTTTGGAAGTCATTCCTAAAATGAGTTGGTAATAAGGTCAAGCTTATCACGACCTTTCATCCTCAAATGGATGGTCAAGCGGAACATACCATTCAGACTTTAGAGGACATGTTGAGGGCATGTGTGATAGATTTTAAAGGCAATTGGGATGACCATATGCCGTCGATTGAGTTTGACTACAATAATATTTATTATTCTAGTATCGGTATGGCTCCCTTTGAAGCTTTGTATGGTAGGAGATGTAGGTCTCCGGTTGGTTGGTTTGAGGTAGGTGAAATTGCTCTTATTGGTCCCGAATTGGTTTATGAAGCTATTGAGACAGTCTGGCTCATTAGAGAGGGGTTGAGAACGGCTCAAAATAGACAAAAATCTTATGCCAATGTGAGAAGAAGTGATTTAGAATGTGAAGTTAATGATTGGGTTTATTTGAAAATCTCACCCATGAAGAGTGTGATGAGGTTTGGAAAGAAAGGGAAACTTAGTCCCCGGTATGTAGGCACATATAAAAGTTTGAAGCGTATTGAAAAAGTTGCCTATGAGTTGGATTTTCCAAATGAGTTGTCCCCGGTTCACCCAGTATTTCATGTTTCTATGTTTAAAAAGTGTATTGGAGATCTGGTGTCCATTATTCCCCGAGAAGGGTTGGGAGTTGACGAAAGTCTTTCATATGAAGAAGTTTCGGTAGAAATCCTAGACCGGCAATTGAAGAGATTTAGAAAAAAGGAACTAGCTTCCGTAAAGGTTTTATGGATAAATCACTTAGTTGAGGGTGCTACTTGGGAGGTCGAGGCGGATATGAAGTTGCTATATCCTCATCTCTTTCCTTCTACTCCTATTCAAGCTTGAGGTAAGTAGTTCCTCTTGAGTTTTAGTGTTTTGGAAGTCATATGTGTAATATGTGTGTTTCCATGATTTCCTAATGTCATGCGTGTTCTTGAGAAATTCATGTTTAGTAAGAAAATGAGTTTTCATGATATATGTTCCTCATGTTGTTGTGCATTTAGTATGAATTGCCTATTTGACTTCATGAGATGAATTGATGAACATGCTTAGTATGCTTGAGAATAATTGCTTATTGGCTCCATGATATTGTGTTCAGCATGATTTTAGTTTGAGAAGGTAGTTCCTCCTATGAATATGTGAAATATTGAGTTTCATCCATAATGGATTGTTAGATGTAGTTCCTACTTCCTTGTGTTGCATTGACTATGTTTTAGATGGAGTTGAAGTTTCCTCCTTTGAATTATGCATTATTTTGATGTTTCATGCATATTGGGCTGCTAGTTTAGTCTTTAATTCCGTAAAGTGTCTAGATCGTCATTCGAGGATGAATGTTCCCAAGGGGGAGATATTGTAACACTCTAGAAACTAGTAGGCTTAGCTAAAGCTTGACGTTAGGTTAGAAGCCTTGAATGTACCTCCTCGTACCTTAAAATAAATATTTTCATGTCAGAACGTCAAGGTTTAAGCCCAAAGGACCAGCCATGGGTCCTAGAGGGAAAACCTTAGGAGGTTGCCTTGCAGTGACCCACACCTCGTGGGTAAGAGGTCGTGGGTCAGGCCTGCAAGAAAACCAGCCTCAGAACCTCAGTCCACGGATGGACAGCACGCCACATGAGTCCACCCACAGACCGTAGTCGTGGAGCCGTGGAACAAGGTCTCAGAAACCAGGTTTATGAACCCCAAACCACGTTCACCAGCATGGGTTGTGGGTCCAACCACGGTCCGTCTGTGATGGATCGTGGGTGGGCCAGGAAACTGCATTTTGGTAGTTGCACTTAGGGGCACTTTGGGGTTTTCCATTTTTATTTTAATACTAAGTGATATCGTTTTACGCTAAATTAGACTAACTATATAATGTTTTAAGACCCCCAAATTAAGTCATCTTCCTCATAATTCTAAAATGCCAAATCAAAACCAACTTTTCCCACAAAACTCTCTCTCTAAAACTCCAAAGAAGAAGAAGAAGAAGAAAGGTGAGGCTATGGTTTGAAGGAGCACATTTTCTACTCAAATTCATTAGAATTCAAAGCTAAGTTATGGTACTCCTTCATCCATGGATAGTTTTCATCCATGGAGCCCCTCCAAAACCCTCAATGAATACAATCTTGAACATATTAGGTATTGTCTAAACACCCTATTCATCAAGTCCATGAATGTCGCCGGAGCATTAGTTAAACCAAAGGACATCACCAAAAACTCATAATGACCATATCGGGTTCTAAAAGCCGTTTTTGGAATATCTTCCTCCTTAACCCTCAATTGGTGATGACCTGATCGGAGATCAATTTTGGAGAAATAACTCGCCCCTTGAAGTTGATCAAATAAGTCATCTATTCTTGGAAAACGATACTTGTTCTTGATGTTTACTTTGTTCAACTGCCGATAATCAATACACATATGGAGTGAACCATCCTCTTCTTAACAAACAACACCTGAGCTCCCCATAGAGAGATACTCAGTCGGATGAAACTGTTATCCAATAGGTCCTTTAACTGATCCTTCAACTCCTTAAGTTCTACCAGAGCTATTCTATAAGGAGGAATATAGATAGGTTGGGTATCAGGGAGAAGGTCATTCCCAAATTTTATTTCCCTTTCAGGAAGAATACCAGGTAAATCATCGGGGAAAACTTCTGGAAACTCTTTTACAACTAGGACCGACACAAGAATAGGAGTTTCAGACTCCACATCCCTCACCCTCAATATATGGTAGACACAACCCATTGAGATCAGTTTCTTAGCTTTTAGGTAAGAAACAAATTGACCTCTAGGCATAGAATCCCCCCCCCCCCTTCCATTCTACGATAAGCTCATTTGGAAACTGAAATTTGACTACCCGAGTTCTACAATCTATAGAAGCGTAACAAGAATATAACCAATCCATCCCAAGGATGACATCGAAATATATCATGTCAAGTTCTACCAAATACACCAAAGTAACTCTATGGGACAAGGAAATAGGACATCATTTGTAAACCCTCTTAGCTACCACAGAATCACCAACAGGGGTAGAGACAGAAAAAGGTTTTAACAATAAATCGGGAAGCATATCAAAGATCATGGCTACATAGGGAGTCACAAAGGAGAAAGTAGCACATGGATCAAGCAAAGAATACACATCTATTTAGAAAACTTTTAACATACCAATCACCACTATCATGACCCGAGTCTAGACCCCGGATGCGACACGGCGTACTTGACCCCGAAGGAGTCTCATACAAGACTCTAGCATCATCATAACATAAAACATCGAAATAATGCAAAAAAATTTAAAACTTTTACAATAGAAGGTCAACTTCACTTTTCATGAAAGAAAATCATAGGAAATCTAGACTTTGTCTCATACACCATCTAAAACATAGGAATACAAAGTTTGGGACTTAGCCCTATACATCAATGAAGTCTCAATATAAGAGAAGTACAATAGGAACTAAGAAATGGAAATCATTCCTCGAACTTGAGGACTCACCACAACTTGGAGCTAAGCAATCCAAGTCGTCTTCAAGAAAGAGAGTGTATGTCACCTAGCCGGAACCTACACTTATCAAAATGTAGAGGAAGAAGAGGTTAGCACAAATACGTACCAAGTATGGAAAAAAGCATAAAATCCTTGAAATATGATTAAAAAAAAGGACATTTTAGTTGAAAAGAATTCATTTATCATGTTTAGAAACCAACATGCATTTTCAATGTACAACACAAGTCATAATCACATTTATACTCTTAACATAGTGAAACCATTACCTTAGCAACCCCTAAAGAACACTTGTGCAATGTATGGTTGACATCCCATAATACCAACCGTACCAAGTACTCTTTTGAAGGTACCTTAGTCATACATATCACCTTTAGACCTCATCATCATCAATAGTCACAATTAAGGAAATAGTCATGTACATTACTTGAACATAAGGAAAGTCATTGATATCAACTATCATTTCAACATACATGCATACATTCATATCTCATAGTAACATAAAGGAACCATCCCATAACATCCTACTAAGTCTACTTGTGCAATGTGGAAGTGAAGTCCCATACTCTCACTCCTACTAAGTAAACTCACCAAGAAGTCATAGTATAGTTCATGTCTCATTCATTATCTTACCACATAGGGAAGAGTAGCCATAACTGACATACACCATGTCAGCTACATGTAATCCGGTGTCGTGTAACCCCACACCAAAAGAAGGTGTCCTACTTGCCTAAGGTAGGACTACATGTATAGCTATAAGGTGGATCCAATAGATAAAGTCATATGTTGGCAAATAGTTATGGGATACGGAGATTGTTTCTAGAAACCTAACCTATTGCATTGGCGGAGGAGCTTCCATCTCATGATTTCACTTAGATGACCCAACCTCTTGCATTGGCGGAAGGGCCTTTTACCTCATTTTTCATATCCACTCGGTGATAAGCATTATTTCTCAAATTATACATAATTAGTCTTAAATTGTATTTACATGTGTGAAGGAATGCTCTATCGTTCATTCAATGCGATTCATCAAAGTAGCTCATAGATCCATTAAAGATGAGAATGTACTTTCAACCTTAGAATCGCCATTAACATGTGAGTAGAACTTTCACATTACAATCATAGTGTTTTCATGAGAACTAGCCTTTCAATCAACACAACTATGTTATCACCATCCTAGACAAGTCATACATGAACATGTGTTAAAGGGTAAGGGAAGAATTGACCTTTCAACAATACCTCAATTTACACAAGGGTGGTAAGATCTTTACCTTTCAAGTGAATTATAAGTTCACATACAACTTTCATCAATCACGAACAAACCTTCACAATCTACTCTCTTCAAGGGTCATGAACCATGTCTCACAATCACACTTAGAAATACTACTTTAAGCATGAATAAAACAAGATTCAATGACTAGATTAACATAGGAACAATTCATAGTGATCATCTTGCATCAATACACACATCACAATTCATCAAAATTGGGGTCATAGGGTAGTTCATGGGTTCATGTGAAATTTTACAATAAAAACCACCATTAAACATCAAATCATCCATAGTATAATGCATTTAACATAATAAAATCATTTTTAGGAAGAACCCATGGCTAGAATGAAAACCCTAGTTTTTGAACAATATCCCAAATTTCAAAATAATAGTTGAAGGGCTTCATGGAGGAAAGTGTTCCATGAATCAAGGTTCCCATTCCTTAATTGAAGCTTTGCCCACTAATTGGAGTTGAGAAGATTGATTTTTGAGCCCTAACCTTCAAGTTCTTGGTGTTCTTCAATGGAGGAACTTCTAGAGAGAGAAATATTGATAGGAGATGATTTTGGGGAAATATTTGGGTGTTCTGAATGAGTAAGTCTTGTGAATTTTGACTTAAAATCAATATATATTTTACCCCTAAAATACCCAAAACTACCTCACTTTGATTGGACTTAAAAAGTAAAAGACTAAAATGACCCTCATTAAAAATCACACGCCCAGGGTGCCACGCCCATCTTCACGAGCCGTGGTGAGGACCACGACTCATGGTCCCTCTCATGAAGATTGGTACAGTGGCTTGGTGTTTCGGGAATTTGGCTCATGAGCCCAAGTCATCTCCACAGGCCCCTTCACGGTTCGTGAAGTGGACCACGACACGTGGTCATGCCCGTGGAGGGTTGAGGCAGTAGCCCCTCCAAGGTGGCACAATGCCTACACACCCAAGGCATCACCACGAGCGGCGCCACAAGCCGCGGTGAAGACCACTAGTCGTGGTCCCTCCCGTGGTCCTTGAGGTAGTAGCTTCGCCACTTGGGGCTTTTTGCTCACTTGCCTAAGGAAACTCCACGAGCACCTCCCATGGTCGTGGTTATGACCATAGACCGTGGTGAGGGCCGTGAAGTTTGAGGCAGTAGCTAGGAAAATGGTGGCCAAACTTTCAGGGCTAAGGCCAGGATACACCCACCTTCACAAGCCATGGTGAGGACCACGACTCATGGTCCTTATCGTGAAGGTTGAGGAAGTAGCTAAAGGCTAGGTGATGTTTGCGTAATCAAGACACAACGTTCGATGCAAGTGTCTACGATCGTACAATAGTTTAGTAACCCCACCAAGGGTTGGGATCGTTCCCAAGAGAGTGGTTCTGAGAATTAATAGAAAAATAAAATGTAGTTCTAACAAGTTGTAGCTAAAGACATTAACGATTAAAAATATTTTAAATTAAAAGGGGGGACACAAGAGTGTCTATTAACAATGGGGGGTTTTGTTACTAGTAAGTAAAAACAGCAAAATAAACGGGGGTTTCTAAGTAATGAGAGGGGATCCTTGGGATGTGACGGGAATACGGGTTAAGCTAGATTATTGGGTACATGCTTTCGATAGAAGATTCATAGAATAATATTGATTAGGCTAGACTTTAAGGGGGATAAGCTCTCTCTCAAGCAACTTACCCCGTTCCAAATGCGTTCCTCTTAGACACCCATTTGCCGCATGAAGACTAGCTTACGCCATAACCCACTCACTCTCTCGAGCTGAGTGTGTGGACATGGGACTAGGGTTCACTCTATCAAGCTGAGCCTCATGTCGACCCACACACACTGGCCATCAATTTAGTGGTTTTAGTTTTATGAACTCTCTCTCGAGCAAGCCGAAAACACATAAATAAACTTGTATTGGCAACTACAAATTCATTAAATTCATCCACAACCACTAAACAAAATCACATTTAAACTACGAATAGACTATTAGCAAGCAAGACCCAACAATTATCTTAACCCATATTCGCTAAATCACACCCCAAGAATTGGGGGTTTTAGCCACACATCAAGAGATAAAAATTTATACCTAAATGAGCTTGCATTCAAATGGGTATGAAGGTTTAAGTCTTTTTACAGGCCAAGAATGAAGAATCCAAGAGACCCAAGTCCAAATCCTTGGAGATGAAACCCTCTTCTTCTTCAAGTCTTCAAAACCCTCTCAAACTTAGAGCAAAAATATCAAAAAGTACTATTCTATATGAAAACTCTCACACTTGTTTGACTCTAAGTGAAAATTATAATAATTGTTCCACACTTAAAACTACAACTCTAACTAGTATTTATAGTTTTCACAAATTTGTGTTGCAGCGGATCATTCGGCGTCGTTAGTCGGAGTCGCCGATTAACTCGGCGATTCTCCCTTTGGTGTAGTTCATCGCCGTCTTGCACCAGCCCTCAACATCGTCATGTTCTGGGTCATTGGGTGACATGGTACTGCTTCACAGAACTTCTTGGTGATGCATCGACTGCTCCCTTTTTCCACCAAGTTGATCCTTTGTTTCAGGGATCAGCACACTGGAACAAAAGGCAAAGTAAGATCCTTCGGTGACTCGCCAAGTGGACTCGGTGATCCTCAGGTCTTCATTTCTTTGTTCTTTTCAGCCTTTTCATTCCTTTTTGCGACATAGTGTCCATGCTTTCCTTAAAACATCAAATACCTAAAACTTAAGGGTTTTCATCAGTTATATTGAGATAAAATAAGCATTTGAGGACACAATTTCTATTAAAATATATCCCTAAATGAGTCCAATTTGTGGACTCATCAACACCCCAACTTAAACTTTTGCTTGTCCTCAAGCAAACTCAAGTTCAACCATTCGAACAGTGCTACACAAGACTCAATCATGAATGCACACAACAAGACTCAATTTACTTATGCAAAGATCAAATGTACACTCAAAGATTCAAGTTGTGACTCACCAATATCAACGAATCTCATGCTCACAATATTTGCTTCAAATGCAAGTTCAAGCTCAACTATAGTGTTCAAATGCCCTCACACAAAGAATGATTACATATTCACACAATGGTTTCACAGTTTAAAGACTTGGAATCAGATGCAATGCTCACACTCACAAAGAAGAACATAATGCATAATTTCACCCATAGGTTTGCCTGTATTTTCCAATCAACATTTGTTTCAGCTCACTCAAGAACAAAAAGGTCTTTCCAAGGCTTGTAATGGGGCTGAGTGCAAAGGTATGGTCATTTAGGCTCAGTGACCTTCATCCTCATGAGATGTGGTTCTCACAATACTTTCTTTCCTTTCTCCTTCATCATTTTCATTAGTGCTTATAAGTCATCCTATTATTTACTTTCCAAGAATTGTTTGGAAACCCCCTTTCATTTTTCAACTTTATTCCACAACTTTTCTTTTTCATTCTTTTTCATTATTTTTCTTTTTCTTTTCTGTCTTTATTTTTATATGGAGGGGTTCCATTTTCCTCAAAATCATAGGTAGGAGGGACTTTCTTGCACTTCTTGATTTGCCTTCTCTTTTCACCACACCCCCAACTTAGACTTTTGGCCTAAGTTGGCTATTCAAACTAACCACAACTTCATTAGAATTATGGGTGATGGATTAAGAAAGGTCTAGTTTTCATCAAGTTTCTTCCAAAGAAAGGTAAGGCTCAAGGGGTGTTTAAGAGAGAATCACACACTCACAAGGTAGGTCACAAAAGAGGTATATGTAAAATTGGTTCACACTCGTAGAAGTTGTGTAAGATCATATCAAGAGATAGCATCACTTAGTTGACTGGACCAACGGGGCAAAGTCTAGGATCTATCATGCATAGTTCAAAAGTAAGCTCATCACACTAGGCATTGACACTATGAGTCAAACAAGACTCCACACTTTTGCTAGTGTTCAATGATCATCACAAGAGACTCAATTCGATACTAGGCTAGTCATAACGAGATGCAAGGAATTCACATATTATCTATGCAACCTCATTTGTCCTCATCGTAGCCGCGCATTCATGTTGGTTCGATTGAGAACACTATTCAAGTCATGAATATTGATTGCAACCGAGACTCAAATTTTTGCAAAAGAACAGCCACATTCAACACATGAGAGGTGGCAAAAATGTGCGAAAAATTCAAAAAAAATTGGAAGGGTCAAATCATTTCGTAAATTAAAATAAAAAGAGCCACAAGCTCAAATATCCACAGAAAGGCAGTGATAATATCAGTTAAAACAGAACAACTGAAATATAAGCACAAAACACGAGCATCAATATTCACACAAAAGGTGGACCTCACCCCACCACAAATAAAATGTATTTGTCCTCAAATTTAAATAACAAACATCGAAAAGTACAAATAGAGAATAATGGAGAGGGAGGCAAAGGATAATCCTGGTTAAGCAACTGCCTCATCTGTCGGGGCGGCATGGTTCTTCTTGCGACTTTGGGTGTAGTTATCTCGGCTACTTCGGGTTGTAGACCTTCAACAATTTTAGCATTAAAAAGAAGGCGAGGTGTGGACATTAAGCGAACTACTAAGTGGTTCCTCAAACTCTCCACTCTAGGCAGCCCAATGCGTCTAGTCTCAACCCACGTTCTCGAATGCTTCACAGCCACCCTTTTGCACTAACCAATTTAAAGTGCAATCTATGTTCCGAGCACAAATTGATAACTAGAACGCTTAAGTAATGCAGGAATTTATGGAAATTAGTGTGCAAATATGCAGTTGGAGGAATGAAAGCGTGTAAAAGTACACAAATTGTAGACTTTTAATTCTTTTCGCTTGCAAACTATCCAGTTCATGCTCATTCGGCGGTAGTAGTCTTGATTGTTGAGGCAGTCGGTGTTTCGCCGAATAGCTGTTTACTTCGCTGAGTTTTACAGAACTTTCCAAGCAAATTTGGACGATCAAACGGCGGTAAACATCGGGGTCGCTGATATGGTTGGCGATTAGCCAATACTTTTCTGGGCTCGCCAAATTTTACAGACTCCAATTTGAAGCTATCTTGAGTCAAACGGTGGAATTGATTTGGTACGCCAACCTCTTTGGCGACTCGCCGACTGGACCTGTTGCTCGCCACCCAACACTTTTTCTAACACCTTCTCACACTTCAACTTGAATAAATGACACACTATTATTTTACCAATACGCAAATATAAAATATTATGGGGTTTTGGGTTGCCTCCCAAATAGTGCCTTAGTTAACGTCGCGGCATGACGCAAGTCACTAACTATTCTTCATCCTCGGAGTCGCCCGTGTTGGAATTAGGTGAGTCCTCGGCAAATGGTGGGTAATGACTTGATATCAAATGGTCGATTTGAACATCTTGTAGTTGAATAGTCATGGATTTAGAGGTTGATGCTTCATTTAGCATTTCAATGTTTTCCTTCATCTCATTCAACATCTTCTCATATGCCTCAATGTTTTGCTGAATGAGTGAAAGAGCTTCGTCATCTTGCACACCTCCCTGTTTCTTCTCATGACTACATTCTTGGAGGGAGAAGTGCTTTTCTTTTCCCATGGCTTGTACTTCCAATTCTGTGACTCGGTTGTATAGAGCATCCAATTGGGTGACTAGTGCGTCCCACTCCTACTTCTTTTTGGCTTCTTTGCTGGCATCTACCATGCCATCAAGGAGTTTTGCTACGACTTCATAGGACTGGTATAGCATGCTGCCCTCGCAAAGTTGATTAGCTAAACTTCTATTCTCGAGTCTAAGACCCTTATAGAAGCACTCCAGTAGTGCCTTGTCCGTCATCCCATGAGATGGGCATGTTGCAACACCACTTGAAACTTCAGCCACATTTCTTGAATTGTCTCATCCCCTACCTATTTAAATGTCAGGTGGTTGTCCCTGAGGTTCAGTAGTTTCAGGAGGGGATGGTCTGTGTGGTACCGATAATGATCATCCATTCTTATTTCCCTAGTTTGATATTAAAACAAGCAAAACAAAACTACAATTTAGATTAGTAAAGCTAAAACTAAGAAGGATCAAAAATTATATTTAACTAAGAATTCCCAAATAACACCACTCCCCGGCAGCGGTGCCATTTTGATGTTTGCGTAATCAAGACACAACTTTTGATGTAAGTGTGTACGATCGTACAATAGTTTAGTAACCCAACCAAGGGTTGGGATCGTTCCCAAGAGAGTGGCTTTGAGAATTAATAGAAGAATAAAATATAGTTCTAACTATTCGTAGTTAAAGACATTACTGATTAAAAACATTGTAAATTAAAGGGGGACACACAAAAGTGTCAATTAACAATGGGGGGTTTTGTCACTAGTAAGTAAAAACAGCAAAATAAACAAGGGATTCTAAGTAATGAGAGGGGATCTTTGGGATGTGACGGGAATACGGGTTAAACTAGATTATTGGTTACATTCTTTCGATAGAAGATTCATAGAATAATAGTGACTACGCTAGATTTTAAGGGGGATAAGCTCTCTCTCGAGCAACTTACCCCGTTTCAAATGCATTCCTCTCGGACACCCATTTGCCGCATGAAGACCAGCCTACGCCTTAACCCAGTCACTCTCTTGAGCTGAGTGTGTGGACATGGGACTAGGGTTCAATCTCTCAAGCTGAACCTCATGTCTACCCACTTACACCGGCCATCAATTTAGTGGTTTTAGTTTTACGACCTCTTTCTCGAGAAAGCCAAAAACACATAAATAAACTTGTATTTTCAACTACAAAATCATTAAATTCATCCACAATCACTTAACAAAATCACATTTAAACTACGAATAGACTATCAGCAAGCAAGACCCAACAATTATCTTAACCCATATTCGCTAAATCACACCCCAAGAATTGGGGTTTTTAGCCACACAACAAGAGATAGAAATTTATACCTAAATGAGCTTGCATTCAAATGGGTATGAAGATTTAAGTCTTGTTACATGCCAAGAATGAAGAATCCAAGAGACCCAAGTCCAAATCCTTAGAGATGAAACCCTCTTCTTCTTCAAGTCTTCAAAACCCTCTCAAACATAGACCAAAAATATCAAAAAGTACTATTCCATATGAAAACTCTCACACTTGTTCGACTTTAAGTGAAAATTATAATAATTGTTCCACACTTAAAACTACAACTCTAACTAGTATTTATAGTTTTCACAAATTTGTTCTGCAGCGGATCATTCGGCGTCGTTAGCCGGAGTGGCCGATCAACTCGGCAATTCACCCTTTAGTGTAGCTCATCGTCGTCTTGCACCATCTCTCAACAGCATCGTGTTCTGGGTCATTGGGCGACATGGTACTGCTTTGCGGAACTTCTCGACGATGCGCCGATTGCTCCCTTTTTCCACCGACTTTATCCTTTCCTTCAAGGCTCAGCACTAGAACAAAAGGCGAAGTAAGACCCTTCGGTGACTCGCCAAGTGGACTCGGCGATCCTCAAGCCTTTATTTCTTCGTTCTTTTCAGCCTTTTCGTTCCTTTTTGCGACGTAGTGTCCATGCTTTCCTTAAAACTTCAAATACCTAAAACTTTAGGGTTTTCATCAGATATTGAGATAAAATAAGCATTTGAGGACACAATTTCTATTAAAATTTAGCCCTAAATGAGTCCAATTTGTGGACTCATCACTAGGGGAAGCCTTGGCCATTGGCTTTGGCTTGTCCCCTTGGCCATGGCACTTACCTCATGGCCTTGACTCCTATAACTCTCATTCAAGACGTTCATCCTCACATTTAGGCTCTAGTTGAACTTATCATTTTCTGGAGTGTTACATTATATCCCCTTTAGGAACATTCATCCTCGAATGGTGATTTAGACACCTTACGAAAGTAAACACTCAAGACTAGCTGCCCAACATGTATGCAACATCAAAACTATGCACAATTAAAAGGAGGAAACATCAACTCTATCTCAAGACATTAACAATGTAATCACAAGCAAGTAGGAACATAATCCACAACTCATTATGCACCAAACTCATCATTTCACATGATCATAGGAGGAACTACCTTCTCCAACTTAGATTGAGCTGAACACAATCAATAAAGAGCCATTAAGCCATATCATCACAAGTATAGCAAAACATGTTCATTATTTCACCTCATGAAGTCAAATATGCAATTATCATACTAAAGTGAAAACCAACATGAGGAACATATAAATCATGAAAACTCAATATATGCTAAACATGAATTCTCACAAGAACATGCACAATATAAGGAAATCATAAAGAAAACTCATAGCACAAATGATTTTCAAAACACCAAACTCAAGAAACTATTTACCTCAAGTAGGGATAGGAGTAGAAGGAAAATGATGAGGATAGCGGGGCTTCATGTCAGCCTCGGCCTCCCATGTAGCACCCTCAACTAAATGATTCCTCCATAAGACCTTAACGGAAACTACCTCTTTGTTCCTTAACTTCTTAACTTGTCGGACCAAAACCTCAACCGGAACTTCTTCATAGGAAAGGTTCTCATCAACTCCTAAATCCTCTAAAGGAAGGATGGATACCGGATCACCAATGCACTTCGTAAGCATGGAAACATGAAACACCGAGTGAACTGGAGCCAACTCACTTGGCAAGTCCAATTCATATGCAACTTTCCCAATAAGTTTCAAGATTTGGTATGGGCCCACATACTGGGGACTAAGTTTCCCCTTCTTGTCAAACCTCATCACACCTTTCATAGGTGAGATTTTCAAGCAGACCCAATCACCAACCTCAAATTCAAGATCCCTTTTTCTATTGTCAGAATAGGACTTTTGCAGACTTTGGGTCATCTTCAACCTCTCTCTAATGAGTCAAACTTTTTCAATGGCATCATAGACTAGTTCGGGACCAATTAGAGCAAACTCACCTACTGCAAACCAACCCACCAGTGATCTACACATCCTACCATAAAGTGCTTCAAACGGAGCCATGGCAATGCTTGAGTGGTAGTTGTTGTTGTAGGCAAATTCTATCAAGGGAAGATGATCATCCCAATTACCCTTGAAATCAATCACACACGCCGTCAACATGTCCTCTAAGGTTTGAATGGTGCATTCGTCTTGACCATCTGTTTGAGGATGAAAAGCGGTACTAAGTTTAACTTTGGTACCAAGTTCTTGTTGGAACACCTTCCAAAAATGTGAAGTAAATTGAGCACCCCGGTCCAAAATGATGGACAAAGGAACTCCATGCAACTTCACTACCTCCTTGATGTACATCTTGGCATAGTCTTCCGCCGAAAAAGAAACCTTGATGGGAATGAAGTGGGCTGATTTAGTCATCCTATCAACAATGACCCAAATAGAATCATGTTGCCTCTGAGTACGAGGCAAACCCACAACAAAATCCATATTCACCTCCTCCCACTTGCAAGTGGGAATATTTATATCTTGGAGCAAACCTCTCAGTTTTAGATGTTTAGCCTTAACTTGTTGACAATTCGGACATTTGGACACAAAACCCGTTATATCTTTCTTCATACCATTTCACTAATAGACTTCTCGTAGGCCACGATACATCTTGGTGGATCCCGAATGAATAGAATATCGTAAACCATGAGCCTCTTCTAGAATATTCTCCATCAAACCATCAATATCCAGAACACACAACCTATATTGGTACCTAAGCACCCCATCTCCCCATTGGGAGAAAACCTCAACGGACTTGTTGAGAACAGATTCTTTTAACTCCATCAATATAGGATCAAGATATTTCTTAGACTTCACATCAACCACAAAGGACAATTCGGAACTATGATGAATAATGAATCCAGCCTTGGTGGAATCCACTAGTTGGACACCCAACCGAGCCAATCTATGCACATCACGAACCAATTCCTTCTACTCATCTTCTACATAAGCCACACTACCCATGGACAATCTACTTAGGGCAACCACAACCATATTAGCTTTTTCGGGGTGGTATAGGACACTCATGTCATAATCTTTCAAAAGCTCTAACCATCTCCTTGGTCGGAGATTCAAGTATTTTTGGCTAAAAACATATTGAAGACTCTTGTGGTCGGTAAACACGTCTATATGTACCCCATATAAGTAATGTCTCCATCTTTTCAAAGCAAACACCATCGCCGCTAGTTCAAGGTCATGAGTCGGGTAATTCTTCTCATGGACCTTGAGTTGCCTTGAAGCATAAGCGATCACTTTACCATGTTGCATAAGGACACATCCCAAACCCACTCTAGAAGCATCACAATATACCACAAACCCATCGGTACCCTCCGGCAAGGTCAACACCGAAGCAGAGGTAAGTCTATCTTTTAATTGTTGGAAGCTTTTCTCAGAAGCTTTCGACCACACAAATCTAGCCTTCTTTTGAGTTAAGGTCGTCAATGGAGAAGCGATAGAGGAAAATCCCTCAACAAATCTCCGATAAAAACCGACCAAACCCAAAATGCTTCGAATATCAGTAGGAGACAAAGGTCTAGGAAAACTCTTGACCGCATCCATCTTCTTAGGATCAACCTCAATACCCTTGTCCGACACAATATGGCCAAGAAAATCAACCGACCTTAGCCAAAACTCACACTTACTAAACTTAGCATATAATTGGTGGTCTTTAAGGATTTGCAACACTATCCTCAAATGCCTCATATGATCACCCTCACTCTTTGAACAGATCAAAATATCGTCAATGAAGATGATTACAAATGAATCAAGATATTGCCTAAATACCCTATTCATTAGATCCATGAATGCCACCGGGGCATTTGTTAGACCAAAAGACATGACTAGGAATTCATAGTGATCATATCATGTACGAAAGGCCGTCTTAGGAATGTCAACCTCTCTCACCCTAAGTTGGCGGTAGCCTAACCTTAGGTCAATCTTTGAAAAGTAACTCGCCCCTTGGAGTTGGTCAAATAAATCATCAATTCTAGGGAGAGGGTACTTATTCTTTATAGTGACCTTGTTCAATTGGCGGTAATCAATACACATTCTTAGTGACCCATCTTTCTTTTTCACAAATAATGCTGAAGCACCCTATGGAGATATGTTTGGTTGAATAAAACCCTTGTCTTGTGCCTTCAATTCTTTTAGTTCGGCCGGAGCTATCCGGTAAGGGGGATTTATATGGGTTGAGTATCCAACAAAAGAGCAATGCCGAAGTCTATTTCCCGTTCGAGAGGAATTTTGGGTAATTCATCAGGAAAGACTTTCGGAAACTCCCTCACTACGGGGACCGACTCTAAAGAAGGAGTCTCAGACTCAGTGTCCATAGCCCTAACAATATGATAGACACACCCCTTAGAAATCATTTAAATAGCTTTTAGACATGAAATGAATCTACCTCTAGGGATTGAATTTCCCCCTTCCATTCTAAAATGGGCTCATTTGGAAATTAAAACTTTACTACCCGAGTTCTACAATAATGGAAGCAAAACAAGCATAAAGTCAATCCATCCCCAAGATAACATCAAAGTCAAACATATCTAATTCTATCAAATCAACCAAAATGACTCTATGAGATAAAGAGATAGGACAACTCCTATAACCTCTTTTAGCTACAACTAAATCACCTACCAGGGTAGACACGAAAAAAGGTTCTTTCAACTCTTCAGGAGGTGCTTCAAATTTCATAGCCACAAAAGGGGTAACAAAAGATAAAATGGCACCGGGGTCTAATAATGCATAAACATAAATTGAAAATACTTGCAACATACCAGTAACAACGTCCGAGGACCCCTCTTGATCACTTCTAGATTGGAGAGCATAGAAGCGATTCTTCTTGAGAGCATTGCCATTAAAACTGCCAGGAGGAGCTTGATTTCCCTCTCTCTCCTTGGTCATACGGGTTGGACAATATTTCAATTGGTGCCCACTTTTTCCACATCCATAGCACACACCCATACCGGCAAGACATTTACCCTCATGCTTTGAACCACACTTGGCATATGTAGGCCTCTCCATGGAAGATCCACCCCTATTGCCTCCTTGAGGCTTAGGGCTAGACACCCTATCTTTGTTGGGCCTTGGAGTATTGGAGGAGCTTTGGTTGGAAAACCTCTTCGAGAAACTTGGTCCACTTTGGCCTTCAAACTTACCCTTAGAAGAATTTCCATCATCAGTCCTTACCCTTTTTACCTCTCTACTCTTCTTCCTAAGCCTTGTCTCCTCAACTTGTTGAGCATATACCATCAACCATGAGATATCCATGTTTTCATGGAGAATTGCCGCACGACATTCTTCCTCAATGGCATTGGACACACTGGTCACAAATCGGCTCATCTCATCCCTTGGATTAGAAACCAAAGATAGGGCATATTTGGACAACTTAGTGAATTTCAAAGAGTATTCTTGGACACTCATACCTCCTTGATGAAGGTTGATAAATTCCTCCACCTTTGCTTCCCTTTTCTCCCTTGGAAAGAACCTATCAAGGAATGATTTCTTGAATACCTCCCAACTTATGGGACCCTCCCTTAAAGGTCTATTATCCTTCCATTGAGTGTACCATACTTGGGCCACATCCTTTAATTGATACCCGGTTAATTCGGCTTTCTCAATAGAAGTGACCCCCATAGCCTCCACTATCTTGTAGACCTCTTCCAAAAACTCTTGTGGGTCTTCATTCACTTTGGAACCCAAGAAAATAGGAGGGTTCATCCTAGTAAAATCTCTCAACCTTGAGGCCATGGTACTCACATTAAGGTTCACCTCGGGCCCAACTTCTCGGTTAGCTTAGGCCGTTATGGCTTGGGCTTAAGTGGTGACGGCTTGAGTTTGAACCGTCATGAGTTGAGTCAAAGTTTGGAGAGCCTCCCTTATATCCACATTAGTCATAGCCCCTTCATCATTAGGAACTTAAAGGTCTTGAGGAGCTTGAGGGGGAACCTCCTCATTCACTTTCTCCTCTTGTGCCCTTCTTGCATTAGCCCTTCTTGTATTCATTGCCTATAATCACAAGAAAAGGATTAGGAGAAAGGACTTCATAGAGTTAGAGCTCCAAGCATAACTAAGGAGTAATGGAAAAAGAGAAAGTTCCTAAACATCATATGGCCTTTCATTCATAAGTGTGGCGTGTTTCACACCCAAGAACAAGACTCTACTAGATGTGGTTCATGAGACATCAACCTAAATATTATTCACAAAACCTTATGCTCTGATACAAATTTTGTCACGACCTGAGTCTAGACCCCGAATGCGACATGGCATACTTGACCCCAAAGGGGTCTCATACAAGCCTTTAGCATCATCATAACATAAGACATAGAAATAATGCGGAAAAATTTAAAACATTTACAATAGAATTCCAACTTCACTTTTCATAAAAGAAAATCATAGGAAATCTAGACTTTGTCTCATACACCATCTAAAACATAGGAATACAAAGTTTGGGACTTAGCCCTTTACATCAATAAAGTCTAAATATAAGAAAAGTACAATAGAAAGTAAGAAATGGAAATATGTCCTCGAACTTGAGGACTCACCATAACTTGGAGATAAGCAATCCAAGTCTTCTTCACAAAAGAGAGAGTATGTAACCTAGACGGAACCTACACTTATCAAATATAGAGGCAGAAGGGATAAGCACAAATATGTACTAAGTATGGAAACATGCATGAAATCCTAGCAATATGATAAAAAGGACACTTTAGTTGAAAAGAATGCATTTATCAAGTTTAGAAACCAACATGCATTTTCAATGTACAACACAAGTCATAATCACATTTATGCTCTTAACATAGTGAAACCATTATCTTAGCAACCCCTAAAGAACACTTGTGCAATGTATGGTTGGCATCCCACAATACCAACCCTACCAAGTACTCTTTTGAAGCTACCTTAGTAATACATATCACCTTTACACCTCATCATCATCAATATTCACAGTTAAGGAAATAGTCATGTACATTACTTGAACATAAGGAAAATCATTCATATCAACTATCCATACAACATACATGCATACATTCATATCTCATAGTAACATAAAGGAACCATCCCATAACATCCTACTAAGTCTACTTGTGCAATGTGGAAGTGAAGTCCCATACCCCCACTCCTACTAAGTAAACTCACCAAGAAGTCATAGTATAGTTCATGTATCATTCGTTATCTTATCATATAAGGAAGAGTACCCATAACCGACATAGAACATGTGAGCTACATGGAATCCGGTATCGTGTAACCTCACACCGAAAGAAGGTGTCCTACTTGCCTAAGGTAGAACTACATGTATAGATATAAGGTGGATCCAGTAGCTAAAGTCCTATGTTGGCACATAGTTATGGGATAGGGATATTGCTTCTAGAAATCCGACCTATTGCATTGGCGGAGGAGCTTCCATCTCATGAGTTCACTTAGATGACCCAACCTCTTGCATTGGCGGAAGGGCCTTTTACCTCATTTTCCATATCCACTCGGTGCTAAGCATTATTTCCCAAACTATACATAATTAGTCTTAAATTCTATTTACATGTATGAAGGAATTCTCCATCCTTCATTCAATACAATTCATCAAAATAGCTCATAAATTCATTAAAGGTGAGAATGTACCGTCAACCTTAGAATTGTCATTAACATGTGATTAGAACTTTCACACTACATTCATAGTGTTTTCATAAGAACTAGCCTTTCAATCAACACAACAATGTTATCACCATCCTAGACAAGTCATACATGAATATGTGTAAAAGGGTAAGGGGAGAATTGACTTTTCAACAATACCTCAATTTACACAAGGGTGATAAGATCTTTACCTTTCAAGTGAATTATAACTTCACATACAACTTTCATCAATCACGAACAAACCTTCTCATTTTACCCTCTTCAAGGGTCATGAACCAAGTCTCACAATCACACTTAGAAATACTACTTTAATCATGAATAAAACAAGATTCAATAACTAGATTAACATAGGAATAATTCACAGTAATTATCTTGCATCAATACACCCATCACAATTCATGAAATTGGGGTCATGGGGTGGTTCATGGGTTCATGGGGAATTTTATAATGAAAACCACCATTAAACATCAAATCATCCATAGTATAATGCAATTAACATAATAAAATCATTTTTAGGAAGAACCCATGTCTAGAATAAAAACCCTAGTTTTTGAACACTATCCCAAATTTTGAAATTAGAGTTGAAGTGCTTTATGGAGGAAAGTGTTCCATGAATCAAGTTTCATATACCTTAATTGAAGCTTTGCCCATGAATTGGAGTTGAGAAGATTGATTCTTGAGCCCTAACCTTTAATTCTTGGTGTTCTTCAATGGAGGAACTTCTATAGAGAAAAATATTGAGAGGAAAGGATTTTGGGGAAATATTTGGGTGTTGTGAACTAATGAGTAAGTCTTGTGAATTTTGACTTAAAATCAATACATATTTTACCCCTAAAATACTCAAAACTACCTCACTTTGATTGGACTTAAAAAGTGAAAGACTAAAATGACTGATAGGTCCAAACTTACACTCCAAGTAAGGAGTGTAAACGGTCGTTGTCAATTTACAGAACTCAACTAGAGTTGAGGTCAATCCCACAGAAAATTTCTTTACAGATAAAGTTTCACTATCGCATTTACTCAATTGTCATTACTATTTCCTAAACAATTAACAAGGAAAGTAAAATTGGGTTTAATTGAAAAGTATTCTATCAGCAAGTACTTCCAGTCAAAAGTTAGTTACACAGTTCACAAAAAATTCTCATTGTAAGTTGATTCAATCAAGTTAAAGAAACCAGGTTTTGTGTTCACTATGACGTCGATTATAACGCTCTTCCGTAATTTGAGTGTCAAGTAAATCGATGTTTACAGACTTTTTGCGATTTAAATAAATCTAACGCTTCTCAGCCTAATTAGATAATATCCACTCTAATTCTGTCGAACTTAAAGTGTTATCGGTATAGGACTTCGCTTAATTTAATACGGTGTTAAAGATCCCTTCTCTTGAAATCCAACTTTAACTCCAATTCGTAAACTTAGTTTAGCTTTTTCCCAACTGATGCTTTTCTCTCGAACAAACACCAGATACAGGCATGTCTAAAGCGTGCACTCAATAGCCTAAAATGATAATTAAAGTTGTAAACTACAAGTTGTAAACAAAGATTGCCTTTTTACTCATTTTACGGAATCTCAACTAGAATATCATCATAGATCCCACACACCGAGTCATGACGTTTAGCCACTCATGTTCTTATGCCAAGAATCAATAATAGATAATGAAAACATATTAAGAATTACTTACAAAAATAATCGGTAAATCAACAACCACTTGATAATCTCAAGATTGAAAGAAACACTATCCCACCGATGACAATAATTTGAATCCAAAATCTAAAACTCAAGTTTTTCTCTGTTCCCCTGTTGTGTAACGTCAGATAATGAATAATAATATACAAAATGACCTAAAGTAATTCAAAATAGAATGTTTAAAATGAGTCCTAATCAAGTTAGGATTGAGTTGTCGGGCCTTGTCACGGCCACTACCACGATCCATCAAGGGATTCACGGACCGTGAAGCCCTCTGTGGTCTTGCCTTGGATCTTCCCCACAGTGGGTCTTCAAACTTAGTCACTGGAAAATGTACCACGAGAGACACCACGGTCCGTAGCGAGTACCACGGCCCGTGAAGTCACCCGTGGTCTTCACTCTGTTTTCAAATCTTCTTTCAACTATTTTCTGCTTTTATACTGGTTCAACTTCACGGTAGGTACCACGATCCATGGAAATAACAACGGCCCGTATGCCCCTCCGTGATCTTCACTTGGTTGTTCTTGCTTTTCATCTTTCAGGGCCCAGTTCTGCCCCACTTTCACGAGCTCAACCACGGACTGTTATGAAGTTAACGGTTCGTTACATTGGCCGTGAACTTCACTTGGTCGACATCAGTTCTGCTTCTTTTTCTGTAAAACCCAAATTCTGCCTACACAATTAGCAAATCCATAAAATAATCCTGAAATATCACTTAATTCCAGTGTTAGTTCATAGTTATGAAGTATCAAATGTACTACGATTTCGTGGCACATCAATGACCCTCATTAAAATCACACGCCTAGGTACCACGCCCATCTTCACGAGTTGTGGTGAGGACCACGACTCGTGGTCCATCTCGTAAATATTGGTACAGTGGCTTGGTGTTTGGGGCATTTGGCTCATGAGCCCAAGTCATCTCCATCAGCCCCTTCACGGTTCATGAAGTGGACCACGACACGTGGTCATGCCCGTGGAGGGTTGAGGCAGTAGCCCCTCCAAGGTGGCACAAGGCCTACACACCCAAGGCATCACCACGAGGGGCTCCACGATCCATGGTGAAGACCACGAGTCGTGGTCCTTGACGCAGTAGCCTCCCATGGTCGTGGTCATGAACATGGACCGTGGTGAGGGCCGTGAAGTTTGAGGCAGTAGCTAGGAAAGTGGTGGCCAAACATTCATGGCCAAGGCAAGGCCACGCCAACTTTCACAAGCTGTGGTCGTGGTCCTTCTCGTGAAAGTTGAGGCAGTAGCTAAAGGCTAGGGGCAGCCTTGGCCTTTGGCTATGGCTTGGTCCCTTGGCCATGACACTTGCCTCATGGCCTTGACTATTATAACTCTCATTCAAGACGTTCATCCTCACATTTAGGCTCTAGTTTAACTTATTATTTTTCGGAGTGTTACAACCACATCCGGGGAATTCTCTTGATCACCGCAAGTTTGGAGAGCATAGAAAAGGCTTTGCTTAGGATCATTCCCACCCGAACCACTTGGACCAAATGAAGGATAGGGTTGAGACCTACGACAACCATCTCCATCATTCTTAGCAACCAAAGGACAATTCCTTATTTTTTTTTATCCATTTTCCCACATCCAAAGAAAGCATTCGACCATGCTAAACATTTCCCTTCATGATTTCTCCCACATTTAGCACAAGTAGGCATTGAAGGCCTATTACTATCTCCTTGCAGTTTTGGGTTAGACACCCTATAATTATTAGGCCTTGAAGGAGCACTAGAAGAACCTTGCCCGGAGAAGTTTTGACGAAGCCTTTAAAGACCCTGTCCACCGGACCTAGCATGTGAATAGTTACCATCTTATCCACTCTTTCTCTCTTTGCCTCTCTAGATCTTTCCTTGAGCTTTTCTTTCTCAATTTGTTGGTCATGTACCATAAGGCAAGAAATTTCCATGCCATGGACAAGTATAGTAGTGTTTCACTCTTTGATTACCATGTCGGACACACCCAACACAAACTTACTCATATTTGGCCTACGATCAGCCATAATGGAAGGAGCATGTTTGGATAGTTGAGTGAACCTCAAAGTGTATTCCCTTACACTCATATTTTCTTGCCTAAGGTTGATGAACTCAAGTACCTTGACCTCCCTCATCTCTAGAGGGAAGAATTTGTCAAGAAATGCACTGTTGAACCTTTCCCATTCTATGGGACCCGCTTCCATCGGACTTTCCTCTTTCCACTGATTGAACCAAATTTGAGCAACCCCTTTGAGTTGATAAGAGGCTAGCTCCGTCTTCTCTACTGGAGTCACCTCATAATAGCAAGTACCTTGTAGACCTCGTTGATAAACTCTTGAGGGTCTTCCTCAAATTTGGAGCCAAACAATTTCGGAGGGTTCATTCTTGTAAAATCCCTTACTCTTGACGCCGTCGTACCCACATTTGGGTTCATGGGGATTACCACCTCTCTATTGGCTTGTGTTGTCACGGCTTGAGCAAATACTTGGAACACCGACCTAAACTCTACATTTGTTACATTCTCATTCAATGAGTCAATTGGAGCTTGAGGAGGAGCTTAGGGAGGAACATGGGAGGAACCTCTCGATCAATATTTTCTCCCTCCGTCCTTCTAAAATTTTCCCTTCTAGTATTCATATCCAGAAAACCATCGAACACGGATTAGGAGAAAGACTTATAGAGTTAAACTCCAAGGACGACTTAGAGAAGTGAAGAAGTGAAGTTTCCTAAACATCCAATAGTCTCTCATTCATAAATGTGGCACACTTCACACTTATGAACAAGACTCTACTAGACGTAGTTTGAGAGATCCTAGAACCATTCTAAATCTTGTGCTCTAATTACCAAGTTTATCACGACCCAGGGGTACCCCTTAGATGTACAAGGTGTATAAGACCCCAAGAGGCCTCATACAAGCCACTTATCATATCATAACATAAAGTAATAGAAAAGGTGCAGAAATTTAAAACATTTCAAACAATCAAAGTCTTTCATAAAACGAGCGGATGTCTAACAACATTGTGTCAAACCATCTAACATAAGAATTAAATATTGGGACGAAGCCCATACATTAGTCCAACATGAAAAGAAAGACATAAAAGAGAATGGGTGATCCAATCCTCGAATACAATGAGGACTGACCAAAGCTTCACTTCCTTGATCAACTAAGAACCTAGCAACAAGTGTGTGAATCGGGAACGCCGAACCCTACATTTGATAAGAAATGTAGGTAAGACTATGCGTTAGTACAAGAATGTATTAAATATGATAGCTTGCATAAACAACATAAACATAAGAATTAGTCATCATAAGACATAAGGCATAAGTATAATCAAGACATAATGATCATCATAATGAAAGAGAAATACTCTTTTAAGTAACCTCACTTGGCCTTAGTCAGGACATAGGTCATCCACCTCTAGTCAAGCTCACATCATGGAAGGCATATCTAGCAACACTCCAAGAAAATCAACTTCATAATGTAATCACATCACATACTTACTTTTAAAAACATGGGGATACGCCTCAGTGCTTAGCTTACAAAAGCTAATGGATATTCGCCCCTTGCCTTACTTACATTAAGATTATGGGTACTCGCCTCCACAATCACATCATATGACACGGTTAATCGCCTCCACATCATTTCATAAGGGTCGTGGGTACTCGTCTCCATGTCCATTCATCAGTATTAGAACGTGGGGAATCACCTCTTGTTCAATTCTAAAGAGTATAGGAAATCACCACATATCCTTCAATATGGAGGTCAAGGGTAGTCATCTCTAGCCTCATCATTCATTAAGCATTTTAGTCTAGATTCATTTTAGATGAACAATCCTTTCAACCTAGAATCATTTATGTGAGTAAACCTTTCACATTCATTCAATCATGCTTAGCAATTCACTATGGGAAGTATCCCTTCCACATCATATCATTAACATTCAACAATTCATAGAATAGACTTCATTCTCAAAGCACTACATCTCATAATCATCATTTATGCTTCGTTCTCAAGCAATTATAGTCACAATTCATCAATCCTATAAGGATATATCTAACCCACAAAGTTTCCCTTCATGGCATCAACCCAATCATAGCAATTCAACCCTAAAATCATCGGTTAAGCATGGTTACATGTAATTTCATCCTAAATTCATGCAATTCTATCAATTCAATCATAAACAATTATAATCCAACTATTTGGATCAACATTCATCACAATCCACAACATTGGAAGAAACCCTAACTAGAATTGGAGATTTAGACTTCACAATTGGGGAAATCAAGGGACTCCATGGGAGAAAGGATCCCATGGATGAAAAGCCATCATACCTTAGTCACAATGCCAACCAATTGCTTGAAGATTGGGAGACTTGTTCTTGACCTAGCTTCAACCTTTTTCTTCTTCTTCCACCTTCTAGAGAGAAAATATATGAGAGAGGTTTTTGGTTTTCTTTTGGGAATTGAGATAATACCTTAATTGAGTGAATTTAGGGGTCTAAAATCCTTATATAGGTAGTCTAGGTTTAGGCAAAACGACACCACATTGATTTAATTAAAACCGAAAAAGAACCATAAGTCCCTAAAAATAACTGCCAGACACGAACCACGGAACCTCGACCGACGGACCATCGACTGAACTACGGTCCATCCTGATCAATTGTGGTTCAATGATCAGAGACTTGGATTTCAAGGCCTTGGACCCTCGACTAACGGTCTGTCGACTGAGCTACGGTCCGTCCTGGTCGACCGTAGTTCTTTGTCAGAGACTTTTGGGCCAAACGACGTCTACTGGACCATGGACCGTGGTCCCACCTACGGTCCGTAGATTCCCACCGTGGTCCTTGCCTGAAAATTTTGACTTGCCTACCCACGGCCCCACCTACGGACGTAGGTCGACCCACGAACCGTGGTTGGCCCTTGTGGATGGCACCTGTAAGTCCCAATTCTACAATGTTACCTCTTTTCGAATCTGGGGTGGTACAATCTCACAATAGGATGCATACCAATATATCATGCATCTTTGCAAATATCCTACTGATAGGTACAGAAAAACAAATATTCTGGATCATTCTCCATTAAATGACTATGCTGATTCACGAAAATGATCATATGAGAATTGTTAGTAAGTTGACCACAACTAATGAGATAAATACTTTATCAGGTAAAAATATCTCTTCATTATGAACTAACATTATGTTTCAACTACTTATAAGTGTTATTAGATTTTGTTTTACTTCCGCAAATCGATTGTTCTGTCGTTAGAGAAAATCATATGATTTAATTGTTATTTGAGAATTTCCACAAGAAATCAAATATTCAATTACAAAAATTATCAGCTCCAGTATCAATTTAAAAAGGGATGATTTTTTTTCAAGAATATGATTGTAGGGTACAACATTAACAACTTTAAAGAGTTCTGCAGAAACGACAGATTGTAGCAATATATGTTTTTAGTCTTGTGTTAGAGTTTTATCAACTTAAAATAAATGCAATGGAGATATTATGATTTGAATTATTGAATAAGGTTGTAATTTCTTTTTTCTATGACTTTTGGGGTGCGAAGATTGATATTTTTGGATACTTGACTAAGGATCCGAATATGAAAGTTGAGTTTTTTTGTTATATAATTATTCTTCAAATTTAGATGGACCACTTCTAATTGCACTTGTAGCTAGAGAAATAGCAGTAAGATTTGAAAAGATGTCTCCTCTTGAATCTGTTGTGGAGGTTCTAGAAATTATAAAGGGCATATTCAGTCCAAACGGAATTGTTGTTCCATATTCACTTCAAGCAGTTTGTACGCGTCGGAGACATGATCAGTTAAATTATGATTGTTATTCATTCTCCACTTCAAGCAACTTGTACGCGTTGGGGATATGAACAGTTAAGTTATGATTGTTATTCCTTATCCACTTCAAGCAGCTTGTATGCATTGGGGGACATGATCAGTTAAGTTATGATTGCTATTCCTTATCCACTTCAAGCAGTTTGTTGGCAATGTATTCTCAAAGTCTTGTGCAGAAACGGTTAAAAATTTCCTTTCTTCTTTCGTCAGTACTCTCAGTATATGGTTCTCTTGACTAGTTGTCATATTCTAATAAACAAGCACTCTAATAAGAGGATTAGTTTCCCCTCATAAAAGCAAAAATGAAACTTGAAACACTAATTTACTTTCATTTTAGTTTCAATACATAGATAGGTTACATTTAGTTTGCCAATATATATTCAGAGTCTCGTGTATTATTCTTTTCTTTGGTGTTATTTTATTGAATAAATATTTGAGTAATGAATATAATCCCTCTATTTGCATAGAAAATATGTTGCGTTTGTATAAGAGAGTACAATTAATTTCAAGGTTGATACCTTGTTTTCATGTGCTTGGTGAAGACCAAAATGATTAGGGAAGAGTGAAATTCATAATTTATTTTAAGACACTATATGAAAGTCTAAAATACATCTAAGGGCATTAGTATTATTATTACATACTGAAGTGCTACTGTTAGGTGCTACAAAAAAATATGTTATTAGTTCTTTGAGCATCACATCTTCTGGTGGATATACCTCCAAGATCAACTTGTTAAAAACAACAAAATGATTAATCTAGTTATTATTTATGCAAATTCAGAATTGAATGTTGAATGTATAAAGTATATCCTGCTAGTAATATGAAAATGGAGTTTATTCTTTTATGTTAACATCAGTTGGGTTCTCTAGGTTTGAAGAACAATATTCTAAAAGAGTTGGTTGAAGCAAATAATTAGGTAGAGCTATAGATTTGCATTTGGCCTTTGATCTTTGCCGAATTAGTCAACTACAAAACACAAATTCATGTGACTTACAGAAGATTCAAGAAGAGATGAGAGCTCAGACTATGTTGTGTACTACAGAAGACAAAAAGAAGAGGATTTTGAGTGAAAAGTTATCACTTGAGAAAACAATCGTAGAGCTGGAAAAGAAATCAAGTGAGGTATATTTTCTAAATGTCTTTGTGTTTAGCGTGAATTCAATATTTAATATGAAGTGGAGTAATATTGTAGTATTGAGCAAGATAGATCATATTTAGTAATGTAGTTGCCTTTGATTTCAATAGTAGAGTGGAACCTTGAAAAACACCTACAAAATTAAATATTCAATTGTTATTGAAGTTCCAAATAACTTTACCTTTTACATTTTGTTTCTATTTTTTTGGTCCCATTGGTATTCATATGTTATATATTCATGTATGAGGTTCTTATTTAATGTTTATGATAAGTTTTGACTTTTTTCAAATGATATTAATATCCAAGTAATAAAATTCTAGCAGCACAAACTGAAAATATGTGAACACTAGAAACTTTTTGCCGAAGACATTATCATTACAATTTTTAACTAAGGGCAAATGAAATAAGGAGATTTACTTGAAGATCAAAGTGAGTTGGGCATACTTGTAGAGTGTATTATTATGTGATCCTTTCTGCTTTTTAAATTTATATTTGTGTATTTTATAATTTACTATCAAAATATAATTATGTTTTATCTTTTATTTACCGGATGAACATTCATATTCAACACTGATGCAATACAAGTACTACTAGAAGAAGATTTTTCTAAATTTCTCAAAATCTTCCATCTTTGGTTCAAATCAAATTTCAATGGAAGAAATCCACAGATATTTACACCCAGATAGCTCACAACAAAACATCTTCCTATATCCACTTATCTTTCAGGAGTATATTTATGCACTTGCTCAGGATCATGGTTTAAATAGAAATAGGTCGATTTTGTTGGAAAATTCAGGTTATAACAATAAATTTAATTTCCTAATTGTGAAACGGTTAATTACTCGAATATATCAACAAAATCATTTTATTATTTCCAATTACTAGTAGGATTAGAATATAGCATCTTGCTATGTAGGAAAAAAATACAAAAGTAAAGACATGATATGTTATAAGTTTCTAGTCATCCAGATTTTTCTAAATTACTAGTAGGATTAGAATATAACATCTTGCTATGTAGGAAAAAATATAAAAGTAAAGACATGATATGTAATAAGTTTCTAATCTTCCTGATTTTTCTAAATTACTAGTAGGATTAGAATAGAACATCTTGCTATGTAAGAAAAAATATAAAAGTAAAGACATCATATGTAATAAGTTTCTAGTGCATCAATCTTATGTATTAACCTTTGCAAATATATATTTTTCTTAATTTAAATATTTTTGTGTAGATTTTTTAAAAGAAATGTGTATTGTGTAAGTAGAAACTATCATAAATTGTTGCTAAAGGTGTATGAAAAAAAAAACATTTGATTTGTTGCAATAAAAATTGTTGCTGCTAAACTCTTTTCTAACAGATAAGTAACTAACTTTTGCTAAGTTATTGCAACAACAAATATTATTGGTAAAAAAAGATTAATTTATGGCTATATTAGATTTTGTTGTGAAAATTTTTATAAGCCACAACTATACAAATGTATGGCAAAAAAAAATTTGGTTGCGTTAGGTAAGCTTTTGGCAACAAGGTATTATGTTGTTGCAAAAACTTTTCGCATCGGCGTTTATTGCAACAACTTTTTTATTGTTGCCAAAAGTACTTTTGGCAACAATATACAATATAGGCAACAACAAAAATTGTTGGGAAATGGCTACTTTCTTGTAGTGCATATTCAGCTAACATGTCATGTTATATATCTTTTTGTGTGTAAATAACATCTGGTTCAACACATGTACCCACAATAATACTCCCAACAACACTCTTGGTTGCTTGTCTTTCCAATAATGAATTATGTAGCTACAAACATGTGTGTTCGCTTTCAAAATCTCTAATCTTGAACATTTGAGATTTGTTCAACCTTGAAGTTCGTAAACTCCAACTACAGTTTTCTCCTAGGAACTGTATCGAATATCTGTTGAAAAAAAATTAATATGAAATCAATAATTTAAAGTGATTTGAATTTAGGTCTTACCTAGTCAAAACTTGATCTTTTTTTTGGTAACTAATGATTTCATTAATCACCAATGTAAAACGATTACAATCTCCATAGCTAACTACACATAGCTAGTTATCCAATACATCAAAAAGCTCCTACTCAGTCACAACTAAATTTGAAATTAGATATGAGAGCACTAATCTTGGGTGGGGCTCAAACACTACAAACAAAAGCTATCTCTTTAGCTTTTGTTTCTCTACTCTTTTTTTCAAAAATTCTCATACTTCTCTGTATCTACAGATAGTGTACGTACTCTGTGTAGACCATTTTGAAAACTTGAGATGCTTATTTTTTACCCTTCACACACCTTAGCACTTCAGTAAGATGTTGATCCCATGGCAAGGATTGAATTGGCTTGGCTTTGATCAACTGTTGCACTATTCTCCAAATTTCTACTCCATAGACACAAGAAGTGAAAATATGATCCCTAGAAACATTGTGCAAAGTGCATAGGGGGCATATTGGAGACACAGATATCCCCCACTTGATAAGTCTATCTGTAGTCAACAGCTTATTCTTCACTTGCAACCATAGTGTAAATCTTGCTCTTGGCCTAGCTGCATTTTTTTACATTAAGTTCCTCCATATTACTCTAGGTTTTGGGTTCAGCAAGTGCATGTAAAGTTACCTTGTTAGGCTGCACCTGCTTGATTCATCCACCTGGAATTGGTCAAAAGTAGTTCTAGCTTCAATTATCTTTCGTATCATCCAACACGCTTGTGTGGGTACCCTCATTGTCTCAAGTTGTAGTCCTTTTATATAATAGCTATGAATCCACCTTATCCAGAGCTTGTCCTCTTTTTTGGCTAATGCCCAATGAGTTTTAGCAATAGCTGCTCTATTCCATACATTCACATTAGTCAAGTTTAGTCCTCCAAAACATAGAGGAGAACAAACTTTATTCCATGCTACCAGTGCCTTCTTGGTGATACCATTACTTGCAGACCATAGGTAACTTCTTCAATAGCTATCAATTAATTTTATTACCTTAGCAGGGAGGACAAATAGTTGAGCCCAGTATCCTTGGATGCCAAATATCACAGATTGGACATATTGTGTTCTGCCAGAATATGAGAGTTTCTTTGAAGTCCAGGAGGAAATTCTAGCTATCATCATTGTGATCAGCGGGTACCATTGGATTAAAGAGATCTTCTTGGTGGAAAGAGGGACTCTAAGTTATTTGAATGGGAGATCTCCACAGGTGAAGCCAGTACTATATAGAATCCTTTCCTTTTCTTGTGGAGTTACCCCTCCAAAATATATGCAGTTTTTCCCTATGTTTGCTTGAAGATCTGAAGCACCTGAGAATAGTAGAAACATTCCATCATAGCCTGGACAGAAGTGTTATCACCTCAAGAAAACATGAGTAGATCATCTGCAAAGCATAGATGAGTGATTTGGAGTTTAGCACATCTCGGATGGAATTTAAATTGTTTTACTCCTACAAGTGTGGTAAGACATCTACGGATATACTCCATAGCGATTGCAAAAAGGAATGGTGACATTGTGTCGCCCTGTCTTAAACCCTTTGCTATTGGAAATGGTTCTGTTGGTTCCCCATTAACAAGTATGGAGTAACTAATAGTTTTCACACATTCCATAACCCAAGAGATGAATTGATTGGGAAAATTCAACTCTTGCATCACCTACTCCAGATATATCCATTCCACACTATCATACGTCTATTTTAAATCAATTTTGATCATGAACCTAGGTGATACATGTTTCCTAGTATAATACTTTATGAACTCATGGGCCATGATGATATTATCTCCAATTCTTCGACCAGGAACAAAACCTGCCTGAGTGGGATTGATTATGGTAGAGATAACCTTTTGTAATCGAGTAGCCAAGATTTTTCCAATAATTTTATACAATACACTGCAGCAGGCTATTGGTCTATACTCTTTGATGTTCATTGGGTTGGAAACATTAGGCACAACAGTAACTGCAGTACAATTTATGTTCCGATATATCTTCCCTGTGATAAAAAATTGTTGTACAACAGCAATAACATTCTCTTTAATAATGTGCCAAGCTTTTTTTAAAAAACCACATTGTAGCCATCAATACCAGGGGCCTTGTCTTCTCCAATTGCCTTCAAACTATTGATGATTTCGAGCTCTGTCACAGTGGCACACAATTCCATCCTTTCTTGGTGCGAAAGGGTAGGCCCTGCTCTCATGACAAGATTATTAACTACTAAAAGATTGCCCGTGGATGATCCCATTAAACTCTGGTAGAACTGTACCACTTCTTACTTGATGTCTTCTTGAGCAAGTAGCTTAGTACCATTTGAGGATGTAAGATCATTCATTTGCTTTCTATGAATCCTCTCCTTAATGACAGTTGAGAAATAGTTTGAGTTTGTATCACCAAGTTAAATCAATTTTGCCCCGGATTTCTTCTTCAGTATGCTCTCCTCAATTCCTGACCACTTTTTGAGGTACTCAAGAATGTTTTTCTCCTGATTCTGCAATCCATCAGTACACTGTAGAACAATTTGCTCCTGTATATCAACTAGATCAGTCCTGGCCTTGCTCAATCTCTGAGTAACTGCTTTGGACTCCTCTTTATTAAGCTTTGTAAATTTTTGTTTGAGACTCTTTAAGTGTAACCATATATTCTTCATTTGCCCTATAGATCTTGTTGCCTTGAATTGAAAATGCTTAAGAATGGAATTTCTTTTTAGTGCACTAGTGAGGACATATTTATTCGTATACACTTGATCTTTCTCCAATAAAAGAGTGATTGGGATTAGCAATGATGTCTGGTGCTAATTATTATAGCTCATCAACTTTCTCACATGATCCAAAGCCAATTAAGCCTATTGCATCATCAATACCATTAAATGTATTAGAGAAGTATGAATTGTGTATAACCCTCATATCTTCTGAAGTGTATGAATATAATAGTGGAATGGGGGCGAAATTAGTCTCCAAGTTGACTGATTCAGTTGTTGTGACACACAAAGGGTATCTTGTCATATCTCTATGTTCCTTTTTGGTTTCAACATATATTTTTTCCTCCATATCATTGTGAATTTGAATTGGAGGAAACCTTTCATCAATTTTATATCTGATTTCAATTTTACTTATTGATGTGTCTATTGACAATTGAGTAGCAATCATAAAAACGATGTTGGCAAACGTTAATTATGTATTTATGAGCACACAATTTGCCAAGTAATTAATATATTTGTTGTTAGGATCTTATCGTCCATTGAAGTAACGCAGCATAGCCAGATTAGTCATATTTTTTTCTGCACTTTATTAAAAATGTATTACACAATACTAAAGTTGAATTAGTAAAAAGAGAATTAGGCATCAATTAAATAAGTAATTACTCAAAAAAAAAAGAGTGGCATATAGACTGAATTAAACATGTATCTATTAAGAATTAAACAAGTAATCCAATCATAACAAATAAAATAGCAAAATGAATTAAACTTGTAATAAAAGTGTATTACAATGTATTAAAGTTAAATCAGAAGAGTGAACTAAGAAAGAATTTAAACAAGTAACTAAGGAAACGACGAGAGAGTGTTCTATAGATTGAATTAAACTTGTGAATTAAGAAAGAATTTAAACAAGTAATCCAATCATAACAAACCAACAAACAAACTGCAAAATAAATTAAACTTGTACTAAAAGTGTATTACACTATATTAAAATTGAATAAGAAGAGTGAATTAAGAAAGAATTTAAACATATAACTAAGAAAAAGGCCAGAGACTAGTCTATAGACTGAATTAAACGTGTATCTATTATGAATTAAGCAAGTAGTTCAATATTAACAAATTAACAACAAACTTCAAAATGAATTAAACTTTTATTTAAAGGGGTATTACACAAATATTAAAGTGAACCTGTAAAATGAGAATTAAGCATGATTTGAACAAGTACCTAATGAAAAGACCATATAGACTGAATTAAACTTGTATCTATTATGAGTTAAACAAGTAATTCAATCATAACAAATCAACCAACAAACTGCAAAATGAATTCACTGTATTAAAATTGAATAAGAAGAGTGAATTAAGAAAGAATCTAAACAAGTAACTAAGGAAAAGACCAGAGACTGGTCTATAGACTGAATTAAATTTGTATATGTTATGAATTAAGCAAGTAATTCAATAGTAACAAATCAACCTACAAACTGTAAAAAAAAAAAAAAGAATTAACTTGCACTAAAAGTGTATTACACGATATTAAAATTGAATCAAAAGAGTGAATTAAGAAAGAATTTAAACAAGTAACTAAGAAAACGATGAGAGAGTGTTTTATAGATTGAATTAAAGTTGTATCTATTATGAATTAAGAAAGTAATTCAATAGTAACAAATTAACCAACAAACTTCAAAATGAATTAAAATTCTATTTAAAGGTGTATTACACAAATACTAAAGTTGAACCTGTAAAAAGAGAATTAAGCATTATTTAAACAAGTAACTAATGAAAATTAAAGACCGCATAGACTGAATTTAACTTGTATCTATTATGAGATAAACAAGTAATCCCATCATAAAAAATCAACCAAACTTATATTAAAAGTGTATTACACTATATCAAAATTGAATTAGAAGGGTGAATTAAGAAAGAATTTAAACAAGTAACTAAGGAGAAGGCCACAGATTAAGTGAGTAATTCAATCAGAAGAGTGAATTAAGAAAGAATTTAAACAATTAACTAAGGAGAAGACCAGATACTGATATATAGACTGAATTGAACTTGTATATATTATGAATTAAGCAAGTAATTCAATCAGAAGAGTGAATTAAGAAAGAATTTAAACAAGTCACTAAGTAAAAGACCACAGACTTGTCTAATGATTGAATTAAAGGTGTATTACACAAATACCAACAAGTTTAAACATGTATCTATTATGAATTAAGCAATTAATTCAATACACATCGTTGCTCAAAATTTATTTGTCTCGAAACTGATCACTGAATACACATTGTTGAATGTGAGTATAACAGAGAAACAGAATTAAGCATGAATTAAACAAGTAACTAATGACATGCAATCGAATTTAAACCTTCTAACCTTTCAAACTTCAAAAAACTTCAAACTCAACTCTCTGCTCAAACTTGATTCGTCTCGAAATTGATCACTGAATATACATCGTTGGAGGTAAGTATAGCCGAGAAAGAGAATTAAATATGAATTAATTTAGTAACTAATGACATGCAATCGAATTTAAAACTTCTAACCTTTCAAACTCAATTCTCTGCTTGAACTTGATTCGTCTTGAAATTGATCACTGAATACACATCGCTGAAGGTAGTATAGTCATATTTGTGAAGAACATTGCAAGTGAGAAGCGGCGAGAGAAAATCACCAATGAGAAGCGGCGAGAGAAAATCACCAATGAGAAGCGGGCGAGAGAAAATTGGGAGCAAAAGATGGATAAAATAAGGATAAAGTGAATTTAATTCAGCCAAATTGTTGTATATGGTTAAAAGAATAATGTTGTCAAATGTCGTAAATATTATTTAAAAGTGTACACGTAAGTGATTCTCCCCATCAAATATTTGGCCAAGTCTGGTCACTTTTTACTCCAATTTTTTTTTTAAAAAAAGACGGGGCATATAACATGTGAATCAACTATCTCATGCCCCATAAGTAGTTTCTGCTAAGTAGCAGCAAGGCATCTGATTTGATATTTTTATGGAAAAACTACTTGAATATGTACTTTTAGTAAATAATTACTGATTTTAGTGATATTTTTTATTTATTATCATTTATAGAAATATATATCAATATTGTCATAAATTCGTAATATGTATTAAAAGTAAATTATGTATGTGATATATATGTATTATAACTATTTTAAAATAGGCCTAACCCATCGGTGGCCCCCCTAAAGTTGGCAGCAATTTTTACTTAGACACTTTAACTATATTTTGTTCATTTTAGACACCTCATGTCAGCCTCCGTTGTGTCATTTTGACACTTTCAGCTGACATGGCAAAGTGAGTATTATACACTCGCTATTGATGCATGAGGGGCTTATTTAACCTATTTTATTTTATTTTTTCTCTTCTTCTTTCCCATTTTAAAGCCACAATCTCTCTCATTATTTCTCAAAGCTTAAAGTACTTCAGTGGAGGTTAAATCTTTTGTTATAATAATTTCAACTTAAAATTTCACACTACAGGTTCAGATAGACCCATAAAGAAACAAGAAATTGAACCCATATCAACAACACCCCAAATTATGTAAAGTTCACCCACAATATTCCTAAAGAAAAAGGTAAAAAAATTCTTCAAATTAAATACCCATTGTCTTAATTGCACAAAATTTCAAGTCAACAAAAATAGGAACCAAAAAAATCCCAATTTTCATTATGTAAATGTTAATCTAACTAACCTTGAGCCCAAATTAAACTACAAATATCACAAAATTAAAGAAAAAGAGACACAATTTTAAAAATACGAACGATTGTTGTTATACATTTGCACCTCTTAACTCTAAATCAAATGAAGAAATGTGAGGGAGGGTGCAGTAAAGAAGACAATCAAACTTCCGGTGAATATGGCAAAAAAAAATCATGAAAAGAGGAATAAAACGGGAAAGATGGTTGTGTGGATGTGGGTGTGATGGAAAAGACAATGAAAATGAAGGAATATGATAGAGTAGATTGTCTGGGTGTGGGTTTATGGTAGAAAAAATAAGGCACAAAATATAATTAAAACTGAGTAATACATTGGAAAGGATGAATGGGGAAGATGACTGGGGAAGTTTTGGGGGGTGCTGCATTTTTCTTTAAATTTGTCAAAATATTTTATTTATTTATTTATAAAAAGACCACATGTCATTTATTCATTGGTTATTTTTAGTCATGTATTTTGATTCCTATTTTTTCTGATAGACTTTTAATGAGTTGGCATGATATAATTGGGCATCTAATACAGTGGATGTGCTTGGTTAACACACACTTGGAGTCAACATGTGCTAGTGAAAGAAGTGTCAAAATGACACAATGGGGTCTGACATGAGGTATCTAAAATGAACAAAGTCTAGTTAAAGTGTCTAAGTGAAAATTACAGCCAACTTTAGGAGGCCACCAATGAGTTTGGCCTTTAAAATATATTATGTTTGTTTGGTAACAAATTGACACACTGTATTGTAAGTGTATTAAAATGTGTGATAAATGTATTATTTATCAATAAAACTTGTATTATATGTGTTTTATAAATTCTTCTGTGTAATATGTATTAAAACTGTATTATAAATGTATTAAAAGTGATCAAGTGAAAAAAAATGTTATTGCTATAAATAGTAAATATTTTCTTGATATAGTATATTACGTAAGTTTCCTAATTTTTATTTAGTGAATCACTATACTTGATTATCTATCTGTACTATCTTAAAAGCATGAACTCCAAACATGAATGTTGAATTACTATAATACCCCCAATTAAAAATACTTCATTTATTTTATTATATTATATTAAAAGTAGATACCTTTTCACATAAAAGATGTAACGACCGGGTTCCATCGTTGTAAAAAATCCAATTGGGAAAACTTTTGGGTCGAAAAACTTTTTCATAGTAACTTGGAATTTCTAAACATAGTCCAGAATTGGACGAAATCGGAATCATTAAAGTCTAGGGAAATCTGGTAACAATTGGGTGATCTAATCATGAATTTTATCACATGAGTAGATAGCTAAGACGTTAAGGAACCTATACAACTTTACGAAATTGAATTCGGGCGAGTAGAACTTCCGAAATTGAACTTAGCTTGAACGGGTAGTTTCTGAGTGTCGTTGGTTGAATGTGTGTTGTGAAATGGGGGTCTTGGAATTATTAAAATAGCTCATTGGTTCCGTGCAAGTCGCTGAGGAGAGATTTTTCCCTCCAGGGTGGGGCCGTTGTAGCGGGGTGAGTGACCCATGGTGAAGACGCGACTTAAGTCGGCAATAAACCCCAAAAACGTTTTATTTTGTAATTTTCAAACTTCAGAGCTAAGGAACAAACCCAGGGGTTTTCTATCACGACCCAAGCCTAGGGCCTAGACGTGACATGGCGAATGAGGAACCCGAAGGAACCCCAAACAAGCCTCTCAAACTTGTCATCACACTTCATTGGTCGCGGAAGTACATTCAACATTAATTAACGAGAAATAGGGACTAAGGCCAAACCATTTCAAAATGACATCATAGAACAAGAGTCAAGCTCATTTACAAAATACTTGTCCAACGCACACCTCTACATACATAGATAAGACGGGGCCATGACATACTACCGGCTCCCCTCATAGTCAAAATACAATTGCAAGCTAAAGTCTCAAAACATAGGAGTAGGAAACATAACATAGCCCTCGAATCATTAAGGACTCACCAACAACTCAGATAAGCACCGTACTAGCCACGTGAATGGAGAGAAGGATCAAGAGTAGCTCCGGTCCCTACATGGTGACATCATGTAGGCAAAATATGCGTTAGTACTTGGAATGTACTAAGTATGCGGGGTGAAACACAACAATAAACAAGGACACAATCGAAATATAAGAAATAGTTTCATAGGCATTATGAATAACAATATGAGGATGCATGATCAAAGTGAAGTCAAAACATGTTTAAGTAAATCTATACTAACAGTAGATATCATATGTGTATGCATGATCCAACCAATCCATAACCCCAACTTAGGATGGGGGATGCCGTTCACACCCGGACACCCTGGTGGCAAGGTATAAACCCCTCACATGGTTGATGTTGGTCACACCCCAAGCATCCTAGGTGGTGAGATATAAACCTCTCACATGGTTGTTCGGTTCTTTTCCCCCGGACCGGGCATGGTCATGCAACACTTTATATAGGAAATTCCCATTAGGCTCTAATGCAATCTCACGTATGGAATGAACATATACACAAGCTTAGTTTGTCATCAACACATCTCTGGATTGCCATACATCTCATAACTCAAGCTTTAAAGCATCGATTCATCAATTCTCCATAGTTGGACATTTTGTCAAACACCTTGAAGGCATGTAATGGAATCAAAGAGCATGGAAAATAGGGTAGTAATTATGCAGCCAAACCAGTGAACAACCTACAACAACACCTTTTAACACCCACAATACCACATGAAAATCTCCACATCCATTCCAAATTTAGATTCAAGTTCTAGAGTCACAACATGCTCAAAACAATCACTTTTCATGTTTAAAATTCAATGTGCAGGAAATTATTACAAAGAACAAGACTAATTTATGAATCTTAACTTAAACCATGAATTAGTGAGTAGAATAGAGTCTAGGCACTATGGGTGGAAGGACCCATGAGTTCAACACCACATACCTTGAGTTCTTATGAAGGTCTTGAGAGTGTCTTCAATGGAAGCTTGGAACTTGGAGCAAGAGTCTCTTCAATCTTGAGGAAGGTTTTGGATTAGGGTTCTTGAGAGAACTTGAGAGAAAATGTGTCTAAGTATGGGAGAGGTGTTTTGGGAAATGTTTTAGAGATGGGAATTGAACTAATGGTATATAGGAAATAACATATGCCCTTTGGAAAAATGGTCCAACACTTAGAAAAAAAAATGAGGCGGGTGAACAGTAAAAACGCTCACTGGAAATTGCATTTCCTGCCGGACAGATTTTACGAAAATGGGCATAACTTCTTCGTCCGAACTCCGAATGAGGTGAAACAAAGTGCGTTAGATAACTAACTCAAAGGGATTTCCATGGATATGTTATTGGCCACCCAATAATTTGTGTGCTAGGAGATATGACCCTCGAAAAAGGCTTCACTTGGAAATTTCGGATTTTGATACGGTTGCTCTAAAATTTGGGTTAGACCCATTTCCCACTCAATTTGACCCCCTAAACAAGAATACGAAGTCGGATTTTTGAAAAACGAAATGGATTTTTTTATATAGCTAAACAAGTTTCCGGTAACTTTCGAAGCACATTTTTAAGAACTTTTTGGGTCATTTCATTTTCTTGACAGTTTTCCACCATACTTGAGGCTAAAGGTAAGATTTTAACTCCCCAAATTTATTTTTTGATCCGTAGAACGTAATCTAATGGGTAATTATCGATGGGGGAGGGTTTTGATCTGGAAATTATGGTGGAGAAAGCCCTAATATGGGTATGGGGATCAAGGGTTTGCATTAGGATTGATATTATTGTTTATAATCCGAGTAATTAGGTGTTGTTTATTGATCCTCGCGCTATTATGATTGTTTGTAGAACAAGAACAAGCGGAACGAATCCAGAAAATGAAGAATCAAGTTTCTTAGGGGATTCATGCTTGTTTCGAGGTAGGTGATGGTTGTGATTTCATGATTGTGTGATATATGTTCGTTCTTGCTTCATTTTAATACGCGTATGTATGTGAATGTTGCATTATTGATCACACTTGTTGTAAATAAGATAGATGAATGATGAATGTCATGAATCATGACTTGGTTGTATGATTATGAGAATATACTTGTGATTGTGATTGTGGCTTATTGAATGGACCGAGTGTTGTGTTCTGACACACTAACTTGGATTGGTTTCCACGTTCCGGCATAAATATAGGATCGGTTTCTACATTTCACCATAAACATTGAATCAGTTGTCACATTTCGGCATAAACATTGGATCGGGTACCACGTGCCAGTATGCTAATAGTTTGGGTTTGGGTTCCAAGAGAGGACTATTGACTTGACATAATTTTATATTTTGAGAAATTTGAAGTTGTACGTTGTTTCGTAATTAATATTGTATATGTTCGGTGTATGCATGTTATTATTATGTTGTATTGACTTATATGTTGCACTTAGTGGGATAGCCGTGTGATCCTACCAGTACATTGTGGTTGTGTACTAATACTGCACTTGCTCTTTCTTTATTGAGTACAGGGCTTTTTCAAGCAACTATTGACAGACCTCGCTTAGAAAATCAGTGATCGTCGTTTCGAATTCAAGGATGAGCCAGTTCTTCCGGCTTCCATGAGTTCTCCTTTTGTTTATGTGCACATTTCGGACTTAACTTCTCTAGTTAGTTATTAGCATGTTAGTATGGGGTGGTACTCCTTCTTGTTTAGACTTATGGTTGAACTTTAAATGTTTTGGGATATTGACTTTCAGGTTCTAGGCATTTATTTCCGCAATTCGTTGTTATATCTTTTGGAAGTTTATGGGAACTTTAGTATTTAGCTATTTAAACCTGCTTTTGTATATTTAAATGCTTGGTTACGTATCAACTAGTTAGTACTAATGGTTCTCCTACCGGAGGGTTAGCGTGGGTGCCAATCACGACGGTTGAGGTCATGACAAAGTTGGTATCAGAGCCTACCAAAACGATTCTAGTAAAATCTTGCGAAACAGTACGGAGACGTCTGTACTTTTCTTCGAGAGACTATAGGACTTTAGAAAATCTCTATGTTTTCTCTTGTCTCCTTTTGTGCTATAACTTGATTCCAATTGGTATTTGTTGATTCGAATTGGTATCTAACCTCCTTCACTCTTCTGTTCACATATGGTTAACACTAGATTCAACGGTGTCAAGCCCGAAGCTCCCATCAATGCTCCAGCTGAGGAATCTGTAGTGAGAGGTCGCGATCGAGGTAGGGGTAGAGTAAGAGCTAGGGGTAGAGGCCGAGGAAAAGTGGCGCTTACTAGAGATGGAGTACCAGTCAAAAATGCTCCCAGAAATGAGGCCCCTCCCGTGGATCATGAAGAGATAGAGGAGAATATTGAGGTAAAAAATGAGGCACTCCAGGAACAACTAACCCTTTCAAGAATGACATGATTTGTTGAGCTAACATTAGGTCTATGGGTGGAATACCTGTAGTCTCAGCCTGCACCTCTTCCTCTTGTCCAACCTCCTCAACATTTTTGACCTCAATATTCTCCTCTATCTCTTCATGATCCACGGGAGGGGCCTCATTTCTAGGAGCATTTTTGACTGGTACTCCATCTCTAGTAAGCGCCACTCTTCCTCGGCCTCTACCCCTAGCTCTTACTCTACCCCTACCTCGATCGCGACCTCTCACTACAGATTCCTCAGCTGGAGCATTGATGGGAGCTTCGGGCTTGACACCGTTGAATCTAGTGTTAACCATATGCGAACAAAAGAGTGAAGGAGGTTAGATACCAATTCGAATCAACAAATACCAATTGGAATCAAGTTATAGCACAAAAGGAGACAAGAGAAAACATAGAGATTTTCTAAAGTCCTATAGTCTCTCGAAGAAAAGTACAGACGTCTCCGTACTGTTTCGCAAGATTTTACTAGAATCGTTTTGGTAGGCTCTGATACCAACTTTGTCATGACCTCAACCGTCGTGATTGGCACCCACACTAACCCTCCGGTAGGAGAACCATTAGTACTAACAGGTTGGACAAGAGGAAGAGGTGCAGGCTGAGACTACAGGTATTCCACCCATAGACCTAATGTTAGCTCAACAAATCATGTCATTCTTGAAAGGGTTAGTTGTTCCTGGAGTGCCTCATTTTGTTCAAGCGGCTCAAGCTTCTGCCAATCGCCCTATTACTATCATTGTCCCCAAGGTGGGTGGAACCGGAGGTAATGATGCTTTCTTCAGTCCTTAGTTGGGTCATGTTATGACTGGTAATGAGCATGAAATGTTGACTAAGTTCTTGAAGTTAAAACCGCCTGTGTTCAATGGTTCCGAGAGTGAGGATGCATATGAGTTAATCCTAGATTTCTACGAGAGCCTTCATAAGTTGGGAATTGTCCATCAGCAGGGGGTTGAGTTCGTGACGTTTCAGCTTCAAGGTAAGGCTAAGTAGTGGTGGAAAGCTTATATGGAATGCAGATCTTCAATTTTACCCCTACTCACTTGGACCCAGTTTCATGCTCTGTTTTTGGTGAAATATGTGCCTAGGACTTTGAGAGATCGTAAGAAGGATGAGTTCATGGATTTGGAGCAAGGTGGTATGTCTGTGGCTGCTTATGAGGCCAAGTTTCATGCATTGTCTAGATATGCTACACAGTTGGTGACTACTGAGGAAGAGAGGATCCGTTTATTTATTAAGGGACTAAATTCTGAGTTGCAGGTATTATCTGTTCATATGACCTCTGCAGGGAGGAGCTTTAACGAGGTAACAGACTTTGTTAAAAAAGTGGTGGGGGTGAGGCGAGACGGCCAGGCAAAGGTATTGGCTAAAAGTGCCAAAAACTCAAGTAACTTTCAAGGTTCTTACTCCAAAGGGGCAGGGAGGCCAACACTTGCAGCTAGGCCAATTCAGTCTGTTATGCCAGCCTCTACAGGTAATTACTCGGGAACTCCACCTCATAATTTGATTCAGGATAACCAGGGAGTCGCACCTTCGATGGGCAGCAGGCCACATTTTGATCATACTTGCTATGATTGTGGAGAACCTAGGTATATGAGGGAGATTGTCCCCACCCACACGTGATGGATTCCACACAGCAGCATTCTAGAGAAGTGGTACCCACGGGAAATAGTAATAATGATCGAAGGCGTCCATAAGGTGGGCGAGGAGAAAATCAGCGAGGCCGTGGAGGTAGGGGAAATGGTAATGCAGGCAGAGGTACAGTGCAGCCAGGCAGAGAAGTCGCCCGTCACGGTGATAAGGCTCAGTGTTATGCCTTTCCAGGGAAAAGTGAAGCAGAGGCATTTGACGTAGTGATCACAGGTACTATTCTTGTTTGTGACCGGATGGCTAATGTGTTATTTGATCCGGGTTCTAGTTATTCTTATGTATCTGTGAGATTTGCCTCAGAATTCGCTATGGTTTGTGATATACTTGATGCCCCCATCCATATTTCTATTCAGTTGGAAAGTCTATCATAGTCACCTATGTCTATCATGCTTGTCCTATTTTGTTTATGGGTTTTCAGACTTGGGTTGATTTGGTAATTTTGGATATGACTGACTTTGACATAATTTTAAGCATGACTTGGTTGTCCCCCTATTATGTTGTGCTTAATTGTAATACTAAGTCTGTAACTCTAGAAATTCTGGGAAGGTAAAAGTTAGAGTGGGAAGGGGTGTACAAGCCTAAGCAAGCTAAGATCATATCCTCCATTCGAGCTAGAAAACTGGTAGGGCAGGGTTGTTTGGCGCATTTGGCTCATATTCGGGATGTTGAGGTTGAGTCTCCATCATTGAGTCCATTCATGTGGTGTCAGAATTTAGAGAAGTATTTCCTATCGATCTACCTTGTATGCCTCCTGATAGAGATATAGACTTCTGCATCAATTTAGAACCTGGTACTCGGCCAATTTCTATCACGACCCGAGCCTACACCCCGGACGTAAACGGCGTACAAAACTTCGAAGAGCCTCATACAAGCCTCATAGCATTCATAACATAAGACATAAGAATATGGTGCTGAAATTTAAAACTTTTTCTTTTACAATCGAAGTCTTTTATAAACATGAGCGAAAGTCTATACTTTGTCTCAAACCATCTAGAGCCATTAGACTAAAACTTTGGGACACAGCCCATACAAAAGCTCTAAACATAATAATAAAATTTAAAGGACATGATGGTCAACCCCTCGGGCATTATGAGGACTCACCATAACTTCTCTTCTTAATCTACTATGAACCTATCCACGAGAATGAAAGCCGATATCACCAAACCCTACACTTTGTAGAAAAATGTAAAAGACATATGGGTTAGCACAAAGTTGTACTAAGTATGGAAGCCATGCATAAAAATCCTTAAAACATGCAAAAAGGGACATTTTAGTTAAAACCATGTTATATGCCAATTTTGAGCACATCTTTGAAATAGTTGAGGAATGTAGCTCATAAGACAACTCATGTACAATTCATCATAGCATAAAGGATATCATCATAATCACAAACATAGTTTCCAATCATAAACATAATTCATACCCCAATCATCACAAGACATAGTTCACACTCATAGTTAAATACCAAGATAATCTCATCATAATAGAACCATCACATATGTAACCCTAAGATATACCTGTGCAATGCATAGATAAGATCCCATAACCCCATCTATACTAAGTACCACTTTTAGGCCACCATGTTCATACTTATCATGCTTTGATCTCATCCATAGTTAATACTCATAGACAAGGAAACATTTATGTTCATAGCTTATAACAAGGAAAGCCACTCTTAGCAACAACCCATATCATACATGCATAAATTTATATATCTTCATAAGGAAACCACACCATAACCCCTTTCATGGTCTACTTGTGCAATGCATAAGTGAAGTCTCATACCCCCCACTCACACTAAGTAGAGCCTATTGAGAAGTCATAAGTATAGTTCATGTTCATGTTCATAATTCATATAAAGCATGCATTAACTCATAAATCTGCATGTCATAAGAGAAACATAGCATGACTGCTCTCAAAGCCTACTTGTTCAATGTACGAATGAAGTCTCATACCCCATTCATACTAAGTAGAACCTCTTGAGGAACCATAGTACATAACTCATGTTCTTGTTCATGGAGGGAAATAGCCTTAATCGACATAGACCATGTTGAGCTACATGGAATCCAGTGTCATGCCCCCACACCGAAAAGAGGTGTCCTACTTGCCTAAGGTAGGACTAGTTTATTAGCTTCGGTTGATCCACTAGCTAAAGACCTATGTGGGCACATAGTTATGGGATAAAGAAATTGCTACTAGAAACCCGGACTAACTGACGTAAAAGGTTTCCATCTCATGAGATAACTGTTTTAGGAACCCGAACAGACTGGCGTAAAAGGAACCCATTTAGAAAGTCAAAATAACTGACGTAAAAGCTTTCATTTGGGAAGCTGTACTAACTGGCGTAAAAGCTTCCATCTCATATTTATATCCACTCGGTGCTAGGCATAATTCCCTTTAAGTTCATTTTATGGAAGAATGTACTAAGAATCAATCCAACATGATATCATGACATAGCTCATAGATTCAATAGGTGAGAATGGTCTTTCAACCTTAGAATCATTAATATGTGAGTAAACCTTTCATATCATGTTCATAGTGTGTTCATGAGAATAGTCTTTCAATCAACACAACAACATTATCATAGTCATAGACATTTCATGCATAGTCATGTGTAAGGGTACGGGGAGAATGATCTTTCAACAATACCATAATTACACCATAGTCATAGGATCTTCACTTTCTAAGTGAATCATAAGCTCATACACAATTCTTATCAACATGTACAAACCCTTATAATTTGCCCTTCAAGGACTATGAATCACAATCAACCCAAACATCTAGAATTACTACATTAGATAAGGGGAATATCATGATTCAATAACTCAATCAACACCTTAGTCACATCATAGTCATGTTCAAGCAAGGGGTGTGTGTGATTGTCCTTTCAATGACACAACAACAACATTATCATCATAGACACTTCACTCTCAAAGTGTTCATAAAACATGCATATAATATCATAATCATACCTACCCCTCATATGTTGCATTCAATGATCATATTAAGTCAACACATCTATGATTCACTACATGAGACATAGATATAATCATAACTCAAGTAAATCATTCATTTCATGCATAAACTCATTTGCTCATATTATAGGTCATGTGGGTCAAGTCCTTCCACAATAATGTCGTATACAATTCAACCATACATAATAACTTCCTTCTTTAACCCTTAACATCCTTAGCTTATTCATATTAGCTTTTACCCTTAAAGCCCTAGAAGTCATCTTCTTGCTACAAGCCTTACTCTCAAGCAATGCCTCACATGATCATCATGTATACAAAATTCTCAAGGTAATTTAACCACGTGTTTCATTCTTAATCAATTATAGTCATATGTAATCATTTAAACTCAATCTCAATACCACTCAACCATGTTCCATCATATAAGACCTAATCTAATCAATTCATGTCTAGAAGATTTACTTTTAAGTAATTCGTAGCGTGGTGTTCTAATCTCAAGCAATTCATAAAGAAGTTCATCAATCTTAGAAGGTCACATCTAGGCCCTCAATCCCCTCTTTCATGGCATAATACTAACCATATCAATTTCACCCTAAAATCTTAGGTTAATCAAGAATACATGTATGATCATACTAAAATCATGTAATTACACCATGAACAACCATTATTCACTCAATTGGACCAATATACAACAATATCCACACTTAAGATCCAATTGGAAACATTGGGGATTTCATAGATTCTTGGGGGAATTAATCATAAACCAACAATAATTCATCAATTCAATCATAATTCATCATAAATCAACCATTGAAAACATTTTGGAAGTGAAACCCCTGAATTAGATTGAAACCCTAGCTTTTGGGGGAAATTTGAAGCTTTGAAATCAAGTTTTGAAGGAACTCTATGGGTGAAAGCTACACATAGATGAAAAGCCACCATACCTTATAAATATTCCTTGTGAAATTGAGTGGAAAAGATGAGTTCTTGATCCCTAGACTTCAACTTATTCTTTTTCTCCAATGGAGGTTTTAGTGAGAGAAATATTTGGGAGGGAGTTGGTTATGTTTTGGGGTCTTGTGATTTATGAAGTAAATAGGTTAGTTAATGGTTTAAAAGTACTTATATAAGTCTATTAAATTAATTAAAATGACCCTATACTAAAATAATTAAATTAGGAATTACCTAAAGTGACCTACCTTTGGCCAAATTTGAGGCAGCATTGCAGGCCCCATCCACGACCCCCACCCACGGGGAGTGGATGGACCCACGGACCGTACTGGCCACTCATGGGTTGGGGTATGCAGCTCCTCAACTTGGATGTTGACCCACGACTTGGTTCCACGGGGCGTGGATGGACCTACGCCCAGTAGGTCCCATTCGTATGTCACATAATTGGGCAGTTTTGGGGCAGCTTGGGGTTAGGATTTGGGGTCATCCTCAAGGACCCCTTGGTTGGTCCTTGGGGGGTCGTACCATGACGTTTAACACCTAAACCCCTCAAACTAAGTTTGGTAAACCATTTTACACTTCTAAATCCCACACCAAACTCAAAAACTCTCACGTAAGGCTCTAGTTTCACCTACTAGTTTTCCGGGATGTTACAATTTCCATCCCTCGGTATCACATGGCCCCAGCGGAATTAAGAGAGCTTAAGGCTCAAATCCAAGAGCTTCTTGATAAAGGATTTATCCGTCATAGTGCTTCCCAATGGTGTGCTCCAGTTTTGTGTGCTAAAAAAAAGGATGGTAGCATGAGAATTTGTATAGATTACTGCCAATTGAATAGGGTCACCATTGGAAACAAGTATCCATTGCCTCGAATATATGATCTTTTTGACCAATTGCAAGGTGCATCAATTTTATTGATCTAAGGTCTGGTTACCATCAATTGAAGATTAGGCCTGAAGATGTTCCCAAGACAGCATTTAGAACCCGTTATGGGCACTACAATTTTCTAGTTATGTCTTTTGGTTTGACTAATGTGTCTGCAGCTATCATGAGTTTGATGAATGGGGTGTTCAAACCATTCCTTGATTCATTTGTTATAGTCTTTATTGATGATATTTTAGTCTATTCAAATAGTGAGGAAGAGCATCCCGACCATCTTCATATTGTTCTTGGTGTTCTTGGGAAACAAAGGTTGTATGCAAAATTTTCCAAGTGTTTTTGGTTGACTTCGATTGCATTTTTGGGGAATGTAGTTTCAAAAGAAGGGGTAATGGTAGATCCCCAAAAAATTGAGGCGGTTACGAATTGGTTTTGGCCAAGCTCTGTGATGGAAGTTAGGAGTTTTGTGGGGCTCGCTAGCTATTTCTGTCAATTTGTGAAGAACTTTGCTTCCATCGCCACTCAGTTGACAAGTTTGACCAAAAAGAAGGTACCCTTCAAATGGACTGAAAAATGTGAGGATAGCTTTCAAAAGCTCAAGATTCTCTTGACCACTGCACCTATCTTAGCATTACTGGTGGAAGGTAAAGATTTTATAGTTTATTGTGATGCTTCACATTCTGTCTTGGGTGTTGTGTTAATGCAGGATAAGAATGTTATAGCTTAAGCTTGGCAAAAGTTGAAGGTGCATGAGAGGAATTATCCAACGCATGATTTGTAGTTGGCAGCGGTAGTATTTGCTCTTAATGGTAACATTACCTCTATGGTGTCAAGTGTAAGGTATTTACTGATCATCGTAGCTTGCAGCATGTGTTCACTCAAAAGAATCTGAATTTAAGACAGTGAAGGTGGATGGAGCTACTCAAAGATTATGATGTGACCATTCAACACCATTCGGGTAAGACTAATGTGGTGGCAGACGCTTTGAGTCGAAAAGCGGTGAGTATGGGTAGTCTAGCTTACTTGAGTATAACCAAAGCGACGTTTGGCTAAGGAAATTCAAACCTTGGAGTCTAAGTTCATGTAGTTGGGCATCTCAAAGAAATGTGGGGTGTTAGTTAGCATTGAACTTAGAGCCACATTCATTGAGGAAATCTAGGCCAAACAATTTGAGGATGGAAAATTGAATGAACTTAAGAAGAAGATTGTGATGGGTACGGCACAAGAGACCACTCTTAATGTGGAAGGCGTGCTCAATTTCAAAGGAAGGATTTTTGTTCCTCGAGTTGATGACTTGATTCAGAAATTGTTGACCGAATCCCACGGTTTGCGATATTCCATTCATCCGGGGGTGACCAAGATGTACCGAGATTTGAAGCAAATTTATTGGTGGGCGGGCATGAAGAAGGATATATCGAAGTTTGTGGCCAAGTGTCAAAATTGTCAACAAGTAAAGTATGAGCACCAAAGGCCTGCAGGTTTGCTTCAAAGAATGCCAATTCCGAAATGGAAGTGGGAAAGGATAGTCATGGATTTTGTGGTTGGTCTTCCCAAGACTTTGGGGAAGTTTAATTCTATTTGGGTACTAGTTGAGAGATTGACTAAGTCAGCCCATTTTATTCCGGTAAGAATAGATTATAATGTTGAACAATTGGCTAAGGTATATGTCAAAGAGATAGTGAGGTTGCATGGGGTGTCCCTTTCTATCATCTCAGATCGTGGTACGCAGTTTACCTCCAAGTTTTAGAGGAAATTACATGATGAATTGGTCACACAACTCACTTTTAGTACTGCCTTCTATCCATAGATGAACGGGCAATCGGAGAGGACTATTCAAGTGTTAGAAGACATGTTGAGGGCATGTGTGATTGACTTTGGAGGGCATTGGGATAAGTTCTTACCCTTGTGTGAATTATCTTATAATAATAGTTATCACTCTAGCATTGATATAGCACCCTTTGAGGCATTATATGGGAGGGGATGTAGATCACCCATAGAATGGTTCGAGACTGGAGATCTGAAACCTTTGGGGGACTGATTTAGTGAAGGATGTTCAAGAGAAGGTGAGGAGTATTCAAACTAAACTCTTAGCAGCTCAGAGTAGACAAAATAAGTATGCAGACCATAAGGTGAGAGACATGGCATTTCAGGCTGGTGGGAATGTTCTTCTTAAGGAATCGCCAATGAAAGGGGTGATGAGGTTTGGCAAGAAGGGCAAGTTAAGTCCGTGATACATTGGTCGCTTTGAAGTTCTTGAATGTGTAGGACTGGTAGAGTATAGATTGGCTTTACCTCCTAACCTATCAGGAGTTCATCCGGTATTTCATGTGTTCATGTTGAAGAGATATCATGTGGACGGGGACTATATCAATAAGTGGGACTCAATTGTGTTAGACAAAGACCTCCAATATAAGGAGGAACCGATTGCAATTCTTGATAGTAATGTCTGGAAGCTGAGGACCAAGGAGATTAAGTCTGTGAAAGTTCAATAGAAGCATCGTCCAGTTGAGGAAGCTACTTGGGAAACCAAGAAGGACATGTGAGACAAGTATCCCCAATTATTCATCGATTCAGGTACTAATCCACTCCTTCCTTAGCCTATTTTTTATAATTTTGTCACTCGGGGACGAGTGATGGGTAAATTGGTATCTATTGTAACAACCAGGTTCCGTAGTTTTAGAAAAGCCAACGGGGGAAAATTTAGGGTCGAAAAACTTTTTCGTAGTAACATGGAATTTCCCAACCTAGTCCAGAATTGGACGAAATTGGAGTCATTAAAGTCTATGGAAATCTGGTTACAATTGGGTGATCTAATTATGAATTTGATCACATAAGTAGATAGATAAGAAGTTAAGGAACCCGTACCACTTTATAGAATAGAATTCGGGCAGGCGAGTAGAACTCCCGAAATTAATCTTAGCATGAACGGGTAATTTTTTAGTGTCGTTGGTTGAAGGTGTGTTGTGAAATGGGAATCTTGGAAATATTAAAATATCTCACTGGTTCTATGCAAACCGCTGAGGCAAAAATTTTCCCGCTAAGGCGGGCCCGTTGTAGAATGGGTGAGTGCCGCCGTGGCGGGGCAGACGCGACTTAAAGTTGGAAATAAACCCCAAAAATATTTTATTCTGTAATTTTCGAACTTGAAAGCTAAGGAATGAACCCAGTGGTTTTCTTGACAGTTTTCCACCATTCTTGAGGCTAAAGGTAAGATTTTAACTCCCCGAATCCATTTTTCGATCTGTAGAATAATCTAATGGGTAATTATTGATGGGGAAGGGTTTTGATCTGGAAATTTTGGGGGAGAAAGCCCTAATCTGGGTATGGGGATCAAGGGTTTGACCTAGGATTGATATTATTGTTTATAATCCGGGTAATTAGGTATTGTTTATTGATCCTCGCGCTATTATGATTGTTTGTAGAACAAGAACAAACGGAACGAATCCGGAAATGGAAGAATCAAGTTTCTTAGGGGATTCAAGTTTGTTTCGAGGTAGGTGATGGTTGTGATTTCATGATTGTGTGATATATGTTTGTTCTTGCTTCATTTTAATACGTGTATGTATGCGAATGTTGCATTATTGATCACATTTGTTGTAAATGAGATGGATGAATGATGAATGTCATGAATCATGACTTGGTTGTATGATTATGAGAATATACTTGTGATTGTGATTGTGGTTTGTTGAATGGATCAGGTGTTGCGTTCCGACACACTAACTTGGATCGGTTGCCACGTTCCGGCATAAACATTAGATCGGGTACCACGTTTCGGTATGCTAACAGTTTGGGTTTGGGTTCCATGAGAGGACCACTGACTTGACATAACTATATATCTTGAGAAATGTGAAGTTGTGCGTTGTTTCGTAATTAATATTGTATATGTTCGTGTATACATGTTATTATTATGTTGTATTGACTTATGTTTGTTGCACTTAGTGGGACAGACGTGTGATCCTACTAAGGCTGGCAAGGGGACGGGGACGGGGACTGGGGGACGGGACGAAGGGGGACGGGACGGGACGGGGGACGGTTCTGGGGGGATTTTGGGGGGACCGGGATTGGGGGGACAAAAATAAGTCCCATCCCGTCCCACTATATATACGGGATGGGACGGGTTTTGGGGGGACGGGACGGGACGGGACGGGGGATTTTTTATTTTTTATATACTTATTTATTTGTATTGAAATTATATGTTATTGAATAACATTTTTAGTTTATTTGATTTTTTTTCAATAACATTTTTAGCTAATAAATAATGCTTAAGTTTTCAAATTTCAAAATTCAAATTTCAATTTCAAACTTCAAATTTCAAACTTCAAATTTCAAATTTCAAATTTCAAATTTCAAATTTCAAATTTCAAATTCAACTTTCAAATTTCAAATTTCAAATTCAACTTTCAAATTTCAAACTTCAATTTTCAATTTTCAATTTTGAAATTACAAATTTGAGAAGTTCAAATTTGTCTTTTAAATATTTTAAAGTAATTTAAACTTGAAATTTTGATTTTGAAGAAAAGGCCCCAAAAAAGGACGTTATGTGCAATACTTTGAATTTTCCTTTTTTTTTTTTTTTTTAATAATCTAGGTGTTAGTTGATGTATTAAAGTTCCATTTTTTAACATTTGTTCCTTATTATAAAATTTTGTAATAGCTAGTTCTCTTTTTATTATGTTCAACTATTTTCAAACAAATTAGTATATATGTAAATATGTATGAATATATTAAAATTAAAATGCAAGACAATAGTTATATAAAAAAGACTTAATAAAGCCTTCAAATTTATTCAATAAAATCTAATTGCAACTTAGAACTTAGAAGTTACAATTTACAAATATTAGTGGAGTAACTAATCTACGCAGCCACCTTCTAGGAAGGGTTCTGTTTCAATAAGTTCTCATATGTAAAACTAATATTTGTTACAAATATTAGATGAGTAACTAATTTACGCAGCCACCTTCTAGGAAGGGTTCTGTTTCAATTAGTTCTCTGATGTAATCTAATATTTGTATTTTCCTTTAAAATTCAATTCTAATTGTCGCATCATATCGACGGTAACATCCTCCGGTGTTGGCAAACTTGCTAGAAACTCTTGTGACTCTAATTCATCATCACTAGATCCAAGTACCGCATTAATCCAAGCTTCTTGTTTGGAACTTAACTTTGGCAAATTATCATTTCTCCTTTCGGCGTTGACCCAATCTCTAAATAAAACTGATATTTCCAAACTGTCTTCCGCCAATGAATGTCTATGATCGCCAAGTTGAAACCTTGCCGCACTAAAAGCAGCCTCTGATGCAACTGATGAAGCTTGAATAGCTAGAACATCACGAACCATTTTGCTTAAAATTGGAAATGCAACGCTCCGCCTCCTCCACCATGCTAATAAATCTTCATTGCCATCTTCGTCTTCCACTGTTTCTAAAGATTGATTAAGATATTCTTCAAAATCATCACGGTTAGTAGAATTAAGACCAAGAAAATCTCGCATATAACTTGAAATTCGAGCTTTACTCTGAGGATTAGAAGTTTGACCAACTTCTTGAGTATTTCCTGTAGTTCTATATTTTTCATACAAAATTTTTGCTTCTACTTTTATGCTACACTTACACAGTTGACTAGTTGGATTTATTTCCGGTGAAATTTCTAAGGTATCATAAAAAGTGTCAACAAGTCCCTGCACACCTTGTAATTTATAGTCAGGATGAAGTAAAGTAGCAGTTAAAAAAATTTGAGGAATAGGAAAAAAATATTTTTAAAATTTTTCAATCATACCTTCAATTGCAACTCTAAATTTTTCAATTTTTTTGTATTTAGAAAATTGAATTGAAATAGCACAAATATTTATTAATACTGATGAAATAGTAGGATAATAAATTCCAGAAAACATGGTTGTTGCATCATAAAAAAGTCTTAAAAATTCTAATAGTTCATTACTTTCTTCCCAATCTTCTTCACAAATTCTGTCTAATGGGTCAGCATTATGAGCATTAAACACCATTTGTATGGGTCCTCTATATTCGTAAGCAACTGAAAGCATTTCGTAAAAAGAATTCCACCTTGTTTTAATATGTCTTGGAATTTTTCTTGGTGGCAAATCACATAGTACACAACGCTCATTAAATTCCCTAATTCTAGCAGGTCTATTAGCATAAAAAATCCAGGCAACAGCATATTCAATTTTCATACAACCACATTCAAATAATGAAATACCATCTTGTACAACTAAATTTAATACATGTGCAACACATCTAACATGAAAAGAATTATCATCAATTGGACATAATCTAGTTTTTAACATACTAGCAGCGTTTACATTATTAGATGCATTATCTAATGCGACAGACAATACTTTATCTATAAGCATGTAATAATCTATAACACTCAAAATATTTGAAGCTAAATATGCACCAGTTTTTTTCTCTACACATTCTTTATAACTTAAGATTCTTTTTTGTAAATTCCAGTTATGATCAATCCAATGTGCTGTAACAGTTAAATAATCACGTCCATTAACACTACGACCCATGTCCGAAGTTATAGACACTCTACAATCTAATATGCTAAACACACAACGAAGATATTGACAATGTTTACCTTGATATACAAAAACATCAGATTTAACAGTATTTCTTGAAAAACCTCTATAATTAGGATTATAAGTTTGTTGAATATATTCAATAAAACCGGGATGTGAAGGAAAACTATAAGGTAAACCACAAACAGAAACCATTTTAGCTAAATTTTCACGATCTCTTTCCTTATTATATTTACGTTGTGTTAGTGGACCACCGGGGTTAGAAGGATCTAATGTTCCTTGAACCATGTTAGAAGCCCCTACCGATTCATTAACATTAATATCAAAATCATTAACTGGAATTCCTTTTTTTCTATTGGCTAATGATTTAGCTTCTTTATATTGAATCGGCACACAAGATAACAAATGTCTATTTAAGCCCCCCGTCCCACCTTGACCTCCACCTTGTTTATGTTTAAAAGGTTGCTTACATTTATTACAAATAGCAATAGAATTTTCCTTATCTAAAGTCATAAATTGCCACACAACAGAAGTTTTAGGGCGTTGATACTTCACCTTCTCCCTTGTAGGAGGTATAAGGGGTGGGCGTCCATAATTTTGCTCCGTTGAATTTGTAGTTTCATTTGGAACATTTGTCACCGGACTAGTAGGTGTATCTTCTAATTCATCTTCTCCCGAACCAACTTCTACTTCTTCACCTGAATTTTCATCAAGATAAGGATTATCACCATAAATTTGTTGTAAAAGTTCATGATCGAGTTGAGCATTTGAATCAATATCATAAGAAGTATCATCAACATAAGTAGAATCATTTGTATTAAATCTAACTCTAGAAGTACCACCACATTTACTCTTATTTTTTTCCTTACTACTTTTTTTAGTAAAATTAAATAATCTACTAATGGCACTTGGTTCCTTCTCTTTTCCTTTACCGGTATCTTTTTTGTTAGAACTCATATTTAATTATATGTAAAGTATAATATAAAAATAATAATAACACAAAAATTAATGACGAAAAATAAAATATAAATATTATGAAACGAATGTACCAAACGTCTGCGTTAATAGCAGACGTTATAACCGATTCTTGAAGCTTGTAGTTTGTTGTAACTTGTAACTTGTAATTTGGAACTCCAATATTTGATAGCAAATATAATATGAAAACTTAGATATATATATTATGATATATAATATGAAAACTTAGAATTGAAATATATGTATTATGATATAATATGAGACTTAAATGAAATAAAATATTGAGATTTGAGACTTAAGATTGAGAGTTGAGACTTGAAAGAATATAAAGAATAGATGAGAGAATATATAATTTTGTAAGAAATAATAAGGGATAGAGGGGTATTTATAATATTAAAAGTGGGTTAAAGTGTATTTATAATAACTTGAGGGTTTAAAGTAAATTATTAAAAGTAGGGGTGGTAGGGGGTGTTGGTTGGGGGAAAAAACTGCCAAAATATCCGTTGGGGGGGCCCACTAGCCGTTACCCAACGGATAAAATTTTTTTTAAAAAAAAAAAATTGTTAGGGGATCCCGCGAATCGGCCGGTTCATCCGGGCCGGGACCAGGCCAGGTCGACCGGGACCAACGGGTGAACCGGATCGGTACCGGTCCCCTATCCCGAAAGCCCCCATCCCGCCATCTTCAAACGGGACCGGGTACGGCGGGCCGGTTCTCGGACCGGTCGCGGGCCATGGCGGGCCGACTCGGTCCCCCTGCCACCCCTAGATCCTACCAGTACACTATGATTGTGTATTGATACTGCACTTTCTCTTTTTTTATTGAGTACGGGGCATCTTCAAGTGGCTATTGATAGACCTCGCTTAGAAGATCAGTGATCGTCGTTTCGAATTCAAGGGTGAGTGAGTTCTTCCGGGCTGCCATGAGTTCTCCTTTCGTTTATGTCCACATTTCGGACTTAGACTTCTTTAGTTAGTTATTAGCATGTTAGTATGGGGTTGTACCCTTCTTGTTTAGACTTATGGTTGAACTTTAGATGTTTTGGTACATTGACTTTCAAGTTCTAGGCATTTATTTCCGCAATTCATTGTTAGATCTTTTGGAAGTTTATGGGAACTTCAGTATTTAGTTATTTAAACTTTCTTTGGTATCTTTAAATGATTGGTTACGTATTAACTAGTTAGTATTAGTGGTTCTCCCACCGGAGGGTTAGCGTGGGTGCCAATCACAACGGTCGGAGTCGTGACAAAAGAATTGTGACTTTTCCGATGAGTTGTGACTTTTCAGAAGGATTGTGATGTTTTCAAAGGGTTGTGACTTTACCAAAGATTTGTGCCTTATCCGATGAGTTGTGACTTTCTCAAAGGGTTATAACTTTTCCAATGAGCAGTGACTTTTTGAGGGGTTGTGACTTTTCTTATAAGGAACAATCTGTATCTATTAATACTACTATTTGTTAGCTATAAATAGAGGGGTTTCCTCTCACTTTTAAACTATGATATTTTTTAGGTTTTCTATTCTTCTTCTTCTTAAAATATCCCAAGTGATATTTGCAACAATTGATTAAGTTCAAAATTCAACAAACTTGGAGGTACCACATAAGAAAGAGTTGGTGAACAAATTGTAACAAATCACTCATCAATTCACACTCATATTTTCCTCTTACAATTTTCACCACATACATACTTCAATATTATTTATATCATTTTAGAACATTACTACCATTTAAATTAACCTAAATATTTTATTTATTAAAAAAGACTAATTTCCTAAGAATAGTCACAATAATTTCTACCTTCATGTTTCTTCGATAATAAATCACAACCAATCACTCCTTATAAATTCTTGGGGATCTCTTTTCTGTGACAATTTGAGATCATTTAATATTTTCATGTATGATTCATCCCCAATTCAATGATATGTTTAACCGAAGTTCTTAGCATTGGAATTTAGGTATTGACTTTCTTTTAAAGAAGAAAAGAAGAGAACAAAGAAATGTGCAATTATCTATGAACTTTGCTTCACACAGAAAACATCTATATATAGTGCGCGGTAATTTTCATTTGATTTTCTTGTTTTGTTTCTTTAATTTATTTCTTTTGTGTTTTCATTCGAGGGAGAATTTTATAATTAATGTTCACATAATGAGTTAACAATGATGAATACACACATTGTGGATTATTTTTTCTAATAAAATAAATATACCGAGTTGTGGGAGAGACAATAATAATAAACAAATATCAAAAAAGGCACATGACTGGGGTAAAATATTTCTCTTTTTTTTTCATTTTTAATTCTTTTAACCTTAAAGGTAGTCCATTGAATTATTAGTTTTGATGTTAAGTCAACTATTTGTAAAATAGGTTTTCACTTTTACTTATAATACTAGTTTTGACGCACTGCATTACACGTGAAAATCAAACCATGTACCACACTATTTCTAAAAATAATATGAACATTGCTAAATAAAAAAATAGTCACTCTTAAAATCTCTTAGTTACACCTCTGAAATAAACTTTATGCTCCCTTTCCCTATAGTGCATTACTTTGTTATTATTGTTTTGTAGGTGTTCTTACTTTTAATATAATATAATATAAATAAATATTGATATCAAATGTAGAAGATGTACTAAATTGGATGTTTTAGCTGGAGTATTAGATTAATTTAACATTCATGTTATGGAGTGTTCTAATTTCCCTAAACTTTGAGATTGTCAACGTTTCTAAATCAAACTTGAGGTTTTAAGAAGAGAAGAATAGAAAACATAAAAAACCTTAGTTTAAAAATGTGAGGAAACCCCTCCATTTATAGTTAAAAATGTGTGAAGTATTAGTATGTGCATATTGTTTCTTATCATAAAAATATAAAGGATATACTAAATTGTATATTTTAAGAAGACTAATAATAATAATAATAATAATAATATTTTTAAATGTAGTATAAAAATTTGATGAAGCCCCTATTTTTACAGTCAACAAAGGATAGTTTATGAAAAACTGCTCGTGGTGCGTTATCAAAAAGAAGTCACAACCCTTTAGAAAAGTCACAACCCTTCAGAAAGATCCAAACTCATCAAAAAAGTTATAACTCTTTGATAAAGTCGCAACTCTTCGCAAAAGTCACAACTCTTCGGAGTCGCAACCCTTCGGAAAAATCGCAACCCTATAGAAAAGTCACAACCCTTCAAAAAGGTCACAACTCATTAAAAAAGTTATAAGTCTTCGAAAATGTCACAACCCTTCAATGTGAAAAGTTGTCCGCCTTTAATATTATATAATATAATACACATAAATAAATATAATACAATATAAAATATATAAGATATACTACATTTGGTGTTTTAAGTTGGGGGTATTATAATAATTTAACATTTAAGTTATTAATACATTCTTTTAAGGTAGTATAGATAAAAAAAAAAAATAGATATAGATTGGTCTAATTTTAATTTGATATGAAATTTTAAAAAATAAAGAAGACTTTAAATTTAAGGATCATATGCAGAATATATAAAAATGTCTTTTAACTTTGTGGTCTTAAAGATGTGTCCTCACCCCCAAGAAAAAAATGAACATTCTATATTAAACTGAATAAAAGTACAACAAATAAATTGAAAACAAAAGAGTACTTATTAAATGTAGTTTGGATTCTTCAAACAAGTTTTTGATCAAATACTTTTTCTCCAACATTTCGAGACTTTTCAGATACTGAACACCAAGTTGTAATTTTTGCAACGGAAAATCATTGAACTTCTTGTCAAGTAAGAGTTGTTGCAAAAGTATATTTTATGGCTATGAAAATAAGTGCATATTAATTATCACGATACTCTTCTCGTTTGAAGTTGAGTTATTTCATTCTCCTTTTTCCATCAATTGTTATTGATCTATCTAACTTACCCACAAAAAACATATTGCAATTGCATAATCGAACAACTCTCACAATCTTCCTTGTTTTAAGTAGAAGAATAGAAAACTTACAAAATTCGTAGTTTAAAAGTATGATAAACCCCCTCTATTTATAGACAACAAAGGATAGTATGAAAAGGTGTTTATCGTGTCTTTTCAGATAAGTCACAACCCTTCAGAAAAATCACAACTTTTCGGAAATGTCATAACTCATCGAAAAAGTCACAACTCTATAAAAAAAAGTCACAACCTTTCAGAAAAGCCGCTACCCATCAATGTGAAAAGGTGTTTGCATGTAATATAATATAGTGTATATAAACATAATATGAAATATATAATATATAATAAATTTGGTGTTTTATGTTGGGGATATTATAGTAATTTAACATTTAAGTTAGCGAGTTCATGCTTTTAAGGTAGTACTAGTGTTTTGACACGTGCGTTGCACGTGATTACCAATTCCAAAAAATATATGTAATAGTAAATAGTATTGCTTATTTAAGCGAAGATTTGAATAATACACTTAGCAAAAACTAATATTGCATATTCTTTTATGAATGTTCAACGTAGAACGTCATATATATCTGTTATTCACCCAAACCTGTGAAGATGGTCAATGAAAAATTTTATCAGTTAAATGCAATAATGTATATATTCATTTAAATTTGATGAGGTTCAATCATGTAATTAGTCTTATCTCACTAATATTACCCTATAGACAATATTTGCTTTGTATTTTTCTTGTCATCAACCAGAAGTTTAGATAAAAAAACTCGGAATATTTTAAAATAATATATTTTGAAGTTAGAAGATCTTGTTAACTTGATAATACATTTGTGACATATAATACTTTAATTTAAATACAAATACCTACCCAAATATAAATATATATATTTGCATTAATGAATATATTTATCTCATAAAATTAACTATTAAATAAATAATAAAAATTAAAGTAATACAAACTTCAACTGGCGTTAATACAAGTCATATGAACTTTTCTTCTTCTAAAATATGGAAATATTAAGAAATAGTAAATAAGTAAAACTAAAGGGCAATGTTTATATAGTAATAACTATTTTGAAGCAAACTTCATGAGAGTCTAAATCACGTAAGTAGCATTGATAAATAAAGTCATTATTTTGTCTTGAGCATCAAAAATAAATCGTGACAATTCTCTAAATTTTGGAAGAGATATTTAGAAGCATATATCTACATCACAAGAGAAATTGTAAACAAAAAAATGAAATTTAGACTACATCATGTTAACTTCATATATTGGAACATTATATACTAATGTATAAATTAAGTAAAAAATAATTATTATATCATCAAAATTATGTTGCTCATGTACTCGAGGTTATGGAATACACCCTCTTAGGATATAACGACTTACTTCATTAGAATAGTGGTACCTCATATTTCGCTAAACTTTGAACTCACTCAAAAATGAAAGAAGAAAAAAAGTAGAAGATTAAAAAAATTGTGGTTGAAAAATGAGAGGAAGTCCCTCTATTTATAGTCAACAAATGGTAGTACGAACAAATGTTTTTTGTGTCTTATATGAAAAGTCATAACCTTTTTGAGAAGTCACAACCCTTTGGAAAAGTCACAACTTATTGAAAGAGTCACAACTTATTGAAAAAGTCACAACTCTTTGGAAAAATCACAACTTATTGAAAAAGTCACAACTCTTTGAAAAAGTCACAGCTCATCGAAAAATCACAACCCTTTGAAAAGAGTAACAACTTATCGAAAAAGTCACAAAAGTTAGGGATATTATAGTAATTTAACATTCAAGTTAGGAGTTTATGCTTTTAAGGTAATATAGATATAGATATAGATATAATATAATATATATATATATATATATATATATATATATATATAAATGAACAGAGAAAGTAAAGTGTTGGTGGCAAGAGATTTCAATTAAATGGAACACTAGAGTGAATATAGCATGAACATATATTTTTGTCTTCCTTCTTCATTGGCTATGAATTTTTCCATATATTTTTAGGAGAAAGTAAATTGTTGGGGGCAAGAGATTTCAATCAATGGAACACTAGAGTGAATACAACATGAACAGATTTTCGTCTTCCTTCTTTGGGCTATGAATTGTTCCATATATTTTTTTCTTTTTGATATTTATATTGTGTGTGAATTTTTTAAGTATGACTTTCATGTTATTTTTCTATTTTGTTGGTTACGTTTCTTTACAAAATTTAGTAAAGTGAATAAAAATATTACTAAAGAAATGTAACTTTCTCTCCATATTAAAAATTTGAATGTATATTTGAATTTTTTCAATGAAATCTGGTCATTTTGGTCTAAAAAAAAACTCTATGACAATCTGCATTAATTATTTAAAAGCACTTGACCACTATTCCTTCAATTTATAATTATTTACTAAAAAGCTTTAATT
>NC_064282.1:42907047-42947923 GCF_019186545.1 Solanum stenotomum
AGCTCCATTCAAATGCCTTCAAAGAACATTCACTTTCCAAATTACTCATATCCTCCTTAACATCATGATTATGCTTACAGACCTCCATATCTTACTTCGCGCCTACAGAGTCCTGGCATACAAGCTCCTCAATATTAAGCATCGCCGCACCAAGTCCTTTGGTATTGTGCACCACTCATAGCATATAAAATTCCTCCATATCAAATGCCTCCATATCAACAACCACCTCTCCTGTCCACAATGTTAAAACCCTCACTCAACAACATATTCGCAAAAATCTATTCAATGTTGAGAAAAAGGCCGTCAATATTTACACTCCTTTAACTAAGTCTATCGATCAACTCTATGAAAAGTTGAGGATCGTTGGTCACATTGCTCCTATCAACGAAATAAAGATGAATAAACGTGCAAGGTGGATTGAAACCTCCAAGGTTTGCGTGTATCACTCAGGGATGAAAGGATATACCATAGAAGAATGTCGTGATCTGAAAGATAAGATTCAACATTTTACTGATACCAAGATCATATGCTTGGAGGACTTTGCACCAAAGAAATCCCAACAGGGAACATGTTGAAAGTGATTTGAAGCACTTTCCAATAAAGGCTTATGCCATTTAAGCTTAAGTTCTCTACATTCATGTTTTGTCAAGTTTTGACAAGGAAAGTACCCATGTTAGCATATGGGAAATAAAGTTTGTCAGAATCTATCTCTTGGTTGTTGCTTAATATGATCTGTTTAATGTCTTGAATTATGCTCTTTGTATTTGGAACTACGTCAGAGCTGATTCCCTTTTAAGAGGGGATACGTAGGCGCTCCTATGGAGTTCGGTCATATCATAATAAAAATTCCATTTTTCCCTTTTGACTGTGTAACTGGGCAGAATTTTTGAGAGGATGTCAAAAATTCCATCAGAAGAAAATTTTCCTACAAGTGATGATACTGGGCAGAATTTTTGAGAGGAACTTAAAAATTCCTTCAAAAGCATATTTTCTTGCGGATCAGTAACTGTGGAATTTTTGAGAGGGTCTCAAAAATTCACATCATTCAAGCTACAATCTACAACAAAAATTAGAATAGCAGAAGTTCTGCACTTGGGGTAGAAAATTTTGAGAGGGGCCTCAAATTTTTTTGACAACACTTCAAAAAACGTTCGAGTAGACATCAAAGGAGCATACTGTGTCAAATCAGGGATACAGATCAACCTTCCCCTTAAACTAACTATTTTTCTTTGAATGCAGAAAAGATAGGTACATATACATGAGCAACTTCAACATTGCTTGAAGGATCAACATACCACCATTTTGAGCCCGACAAATCGCTAATCAATGACATCCCACCCTTCCAACAAGGAAAAGATCAAGCTACATTACACTGAGCCCAAATTGCCAGTCAAATGGCACATTGTCCTTCCGAACGGAGGGTCAAGCTACAATACTTCAAACTCAAAATTCACCGACAAATGGCAGTCGACCCTTCCAACAAAGCGAAGGTCCAAGATACTTTTTGCCTTCAATCAACTATTATGCATGTGCCAGAGAAATGCATTATTTCATGTGCTCGTATTGCATTGTTCTCGAAGATTGCATGTGCCCGATATTGCATTGTTCCTGATATTGCATTGTGCCCGAGATTGCATGTGCCCGAGATTACATTGTGCCTGAGAATTGCATTGTGCCCGAGACTGCATTTTTCCCGATATTGCATGTGCCCGAGATTACATTGTGCCTAAAATTGCATTATTCTTGAAGATTGCATTGTGCCCGAAATTGCATTGTTCCCGAGATTGCATTTGTGCCCAAAGATTGCATGTGCCCGAATTGTATTGTGCACGAAGATTGCATGTGCCCGATATTGCATTGTGCCTAAGGCTTGCATGTGCCCGAAGATTGCATTGTGCCCGAAATTGCATATTGCTCGAAGATTGCATATACCCGAATTGCATTATTCTCGAAGATTGCATGTGCCCGAAGATTGCATTGTGCCCAAAGACTGCATGAGCCCGAGATCGCATTGTGCCCAGGAACTGTGAGTGTGCGAATACATCTATACAGAGTTACTACTAAATCAAGCCACAAGATGCTCGAATTACATCAAAACAGATACACTCTCTTTACTCATTAGTTATGTTCTAAAGGCGTCATGGTCTAAAGGCATCTTTCATTACCTGCAGACATCATATCATGGCCTAAGGATTTAATTTCTTTTTATCATGATCCAAAGGTGTCATAGTCTAAAGGCATCATTTTTCATGGCCCGCAAACAACATTTGCATGACCTGAGGATATAAATTTTGTGTTTCATGGCCCTAGACATCATAGCCTAAGACATCATTTTCACAGTCTTAAGGCAAATTCAAGGTCGATATGAGAAATTGCATCATGTTTACATTTACCGTTTATTTGATATATTTGCTCTAATCACTTTATTTAGTCATATTACAAGCTACAGATTTGCAAATTACAGACAAGATCAATCGCCTTCTGAGCTACTATTTCCATGCTTACATGTCTATCGCAACAAAGGCCCTATCAAACTCTTTGCGAGTCGTATCACCGTTTTTCATTTAATCCTTGGCTACTCGTATTACCTTCTCTTCATCGGATCCATCACTCTTAAACCAAAAATCTCTCTGTCATGCCTTTCTCGCTACTCTAATCTTATCAATTTAAGCTGATATCGTTCCCATTCGAATACCGTACCGCTCTTTCAAATCTTATAAGTTTCGTTTACTCCTAAATCTGGAACTACACACGACCTGATTCTAGTAAAACCACAAATATGTAGGTGACTTAATACCCAAGTCTCTGTCGTACCCCTTTCAAACTCTACATCGTTCTAATTGATCCCATTGACATCTCTCGTCGGTCGGACAAAATTGGCTACCAAGTCAACGTTGGTTGTCCGACAATTCATTCTTCATTCTCAAGCAACCAAGGGGCAGCCGTTGACACTCACTTTTGACCGACCTTTAACCATTTCGGAAGTGCTATTTGATTAAATACGTATTTTTTAAAACTTATTTCGATTTTAAAATGTTAATCGATTTTGTCTTAAAATTATATATTTTAGTGTGCATATTTTATAAAAAAAATTATTGTATTAAAATATTTTAGAATTCAGGTGTGTTTAATTATGTGAAAATATTTTAATAAGTGTAGTATTTTATTAATTGGACAACACTTAATTTTTCTTCCAAATAATTTAAAATTCAGCCTATTATGTTCTGATCTCTTTCAATTCTAGCCATTCCAATTCGAATACTCATTTAAATTTTAGCCATCCCAATTCTAGCCAATTCCAATCAGATTTCAAGACCCCATCCTTTAATCTCAGCCTTCCGTACCCTAAATCTAATCCCAACCCTTCATCTGAATTGATCCAAAGGTCCAGATTCGATCTAACACCTCCTTCCTATTTTAATCCTAACAGAACCCCAAGCCCTAAATTTTGGATCATTCCTCCTCTCTTGGTCCTTACCGCCGCCCAACCTCCTCCTCTCTCTCATTCTCTTACCATTTCCGGCGAGAAGCATCAACTACGACCAGCAGACCCGACGCCGTCCTCTCTTCTCCCCTCGCCCATCTCTCTTCTTCTTCTCCTTTCTCTGAGGAGTCCACCGGCAAGCATCGGCAACAGTAGCGAAAGCTCGTTGCTCTCTCTCCCTCAACGAGCTTCGAGTAATCTGCAGCAGCAACCAACACCACCCCTCCGTTCCTCTCTTCTCTTTTGAGTGAGCAATAGCAGCGCCACCAGCCGCCTGCTTCTCTGGTGAAAACAACGAACAACAACTAGGCGAGAATACAGCGAGCAACAACAGCTCTGATTGGTGAAGCCACCGGGCAACAACAAACAGCTCCGATGTTTCTCCGATGAAAATAATGAACAACCAGCCACAATCGAGCTCCAACAGCAGCAGCCCCGGCCATGGAACTCCGGTGAAGACCGGGTTTTGATCAGAATATAACGGATCTCAACAGATCAGTCCGGGTACATTCATTTTAAATTATTCTCTCTTTCAAAATTTTTATTTCTTCTTTTCACTTGCAGTTTGGCTTCGATTTTATTGAAGTTTCATATATGCTTATGTGAAAATCGATATGCATCTTGCTTAAAGTATGCTAGTCTTCTGAAATTAATTCATATTTTAGTTCATGATCTAGGTTGGAATCGATTTGAATGTCTTGTTATAACTTCATTGCCTTTCTAGAATTTACTCATATTTGTAAGTATGATTAGATGTCAATATGCTTGGAGTTTTATTATTGATGAAGTTTTGGCTCTTGCTAATATGATATGTGATTCACCACTTGCCCAAAATATTTATTAACCTTCACCAAAGAGCTTCTTGCTACTTATAATTGGTTAGATTGATTTAACTTGGTAATATTGATTTGATGCCCCTAATTGATGGTGTAATATATGTTTAACTTTTTATGCGATAATATGGCAAGGTTTATTGATAATTGATTCTGCTAAGTATGGTAGACTTGGCTTTATTGAGTTTATTTTGAGTAAGTATTTATTGAGTTAATGGTTGCGTAATTGATTCTTTTACCTGTTACTTGTATCTGTCTAAGCAATTGTATTGCATGAATATTTCTTTCCTTGATTTAGTAATTATTGCCAATTAACCTTTTGTCCTTAAATAAATTGACAGATCCTTACGTGTTTTTTTATTTGGTAAGACTATATTCAATTTAGGTAAAAATTGCTTAATAGCTGTACTCTTATTTGGAAAATATTTCTAATTGACCTCAAAATTACACCCTTTCCTTGTAACCGTGCCCTCTCACCTAGTATATAATCAAGGCCCTCTTGTCATATTTCTGACCGGTTCTACACTTTAAGAATCTAAAAAAAAAAAACTCACTCTCATGCTTTAACCATCAGAAACACTCTCACGCTTGAACATCTTTAAAAATCACAAAAAAACTCTAACTCATGCTCTACACTTTAACAAGAAATAAAAATACCTCTGCTCTTTAAAGGAAGAAGATTTTTTGGTGAGTTTTGAGCTTTCTTTTGCTGTGTTGCTGTTGTGGTTTGGAGATCTTACTAAATACTTCATTGCTGATAAACATATTCTACTTAAGTCGTTAGTTGTTTCGCCCTTAGTTAATTCTTGTTCTGCATATTTTAATTATCTTTGTGTGTTTTAAATGAATAAAGAAAGCATCCGGGTCAGTTCTCTTTTCCTTTCTTGATATGTGTGATGTTATATACGTGATTTCATGGTCGTTGTGTTGTTATATTTGCTATTTGATTTAATGTGTGTCCTCTTTGCTAGTATATCTCAAAATAAAAGATATTATGTGTCTTTGGCATTATACTTGTGTTTGTATCTTTTGTTATCCTTTAGTAGGTTTGAACACAAGTTTAAGATATGGAGAGTCGTCATAGGAGGGAAACACTATTTAATTTGGGTTTTGTATATTATAATTTCTATTATTGTCTTGTAATAATTTGTAAACTCTAACTCTCTATCATATATGAAATGGTTTGGGTGATCACCTAAGGGGGAGGGGGATTACGTGCTACTTGTTTATTTTATCTTAACTTATTTAGAAAGCATGCCTATAGGATTGTGATTATTTGATAGTTTGTAACATCACTTTAGATCTAACTAAAACAAAATAAAATTACTATTGACATTAATCCCATATCTTGTTTAATTATTGTTAAAAATTTATCGCGTGCTTAAACTTTATTTGTCCGTTAGAATATAGTTAGTTGACTTGCATCACCACTTCTCAATTATAACAATAAATAATGCGTGATTGCTCATTGTGTCACTTAATTCAACCAAAGTTCCTCTTATATAATAAATGAATAAATACATGAATATGTTACAATCTGTTTTGTATTGAAACATTCTGTCGGTATTAAATATTATGCATATAGGTTTTTCTGAATATTATTATGATTTTCGGCATGTTCATATTTTGAAACTATGCCTATAGGAGCCATGCATAAAACCTTTCAATCGCCTAGAAATCATGTTAATAGGCGCAGTTAAATAATTTTTAGCATGTTAAATAAATGAAATAAATCTATGCACATTTTCTACCCACTGGTAAATAATTTCTGCAATGCATTTATTTTCTGACACTAAAAATAAGATAATAAATTGCCCAGCATGCTAATAGTGTCTTAAATAAAATCTCCTCTTGTCCAATCTAGATGATGAAATTATTTTCTGCACTTAAACACTCTTCTGCTACTTAAAATCCATCCATTCTGCATGAATACTTGTTCTGCCACTTAAATTAATTTTATGCATCTGCCACTTGCTGCCCCTATTAAACATTTGCTTGGATTAATTAATTTCTACACTGTTTTGCCACTTAAAAGCAGCTACTAATTAATTTCTGTATTTAATAAACTGGCTGCCAGTTAAATAAATTTCTGCATAATTAATGTGGTCTACTGCTGCTCTTAATAAACTATTTTCTGCACATGCAATAATATTTCTGCCCTCTAAAATAAGTTAAATAACTATCTGCATGTTAACTATGTCTGTTAATAATTCTGCTTGTTCAACCCGCCACTGTCGTTATGCTACTTGTTTGTATGTTCACACACCTAAGCATGACACCTTTTCACAATTATGTGTGTTTGAAAGCATGTTTAATAAAATCTGGAAGCCAACTTGAGATTTACGTGCTAAATGTTCATCCTATTTATTTGACTTGGTGTCTAGGTGGGCCTAATTAGAAGCATATATTTCGTTTTGGTCTAAATCCACTATAATAGTAGTCTAATGCCTCTTGGACCTCTAGCGGGGACGCTAGGCACCTTTTAGAGACGAAATGCATGTGAAAGGTGGGGTAGGGGTAGTTTAAGCCCTACGGAGAAGACGACATTGCCTTGAGCCGTAAACGACAAATATTTGTTTTGTCTGTCCCTATATAGAAGTCGAACGCTGATCCGTAAAGTTGTCATTTTTAGAGTCTCCCTTTCCTTTTCCATTTACTTGCTTTAATTATAATTGTTTGGGGTAGTTTAATAAAATAAAAATTGTTTCGCCTATTTATTTGTGTATATTTTGTCTTCTTGCTTATCTATGACTATTTGTATTTGTATATTTAATATTAAGCCATCACCTAGTTCGCATGCTTAAATAAAGAATAAATGAAGCAACCTTAATTGTTTAATGTTAGTTATCACCTAACAATTATGTTTAAATTAAATATCAATGAATGATGACCTTAATTGCTACTTGTAAACTCTACATAAATTACCTGAGATACGGTCGGAACCCACATTTATGGACCTCGAGGGATGCTTAACACCTTCCCCTCGAGGTAACTTAAACCCTTACCCGATCTCTGGTTCGTTGGCCTTAAGTTAGATTAGTTAGGTTAGATAGGTGACCTAACGCTCCTTAATTTGTTAAGTTGCTACTCTTCAATTCACTTCACTCAAAGCCCAAACGAGTTGTTAGGTCGTGCACCAAAACTCGTTTTGCGAAAAATGGGGCGCGACAGAATGACGACTCTGCTGGGGATATTAGGTTCTTACCATTACGTGTTTGATGCTTATGTTAGGTTACTTTATTTGGTTATGTCATTGTTTGTTTGGTTATTACCATGTTTAGTTTTTATCTGTTTACTTATTTATTGTCTATTTTCCATGTTCCATCCCTTTCCCTCTTCCTTATTTGTTTATTCCCATGATTAATCCCTACCCTCTTTCCTTATTTGTTTGATTCTCCAATATGTTTGTATGTTTATTTCCTTTTATTTATGCATGTATTTATTTACTTGTTTATTTATTTACCGGTTTTCATAAACTGCTTATTTGTTACTGCTTTCCATCTAAGTGCTAAATGTTATCGTTTTGATAAACTGACATTTCACTCATGCTACCCCAATTGGGACCCTCTTCCTTTTTTTTATTTTGTTCTCGTGATGGTATATGACTATGCACATCTCACAAATACTCCAATTTTCTTCAAACCCCTATATTAGAGAGATGGGTGAGGCATGACAGATGTAGATAATTTTACTACCGTGGAATCATGTGCCTTCTCGCATAGAATCCCTTTCAAGTCCGTGTCAAGCCAACTCTGAAAATTCTCAATTAGGTCATACATGTTGCATAAACCTTAGGTGGTTTGATCTCTGGTGTCAATTCACAATTAGTAGCCACCCTATCGTCTAAAGGGGCCTAACACCCTTTAGACAAATTGCATATTATGTGTCAATGTGGTCATAATAACTAAATCAAGCCTAATTTACTCCAGAATGGAGTTTAGAACTTGTTTGTTGTTTGTTTGCAATCATGGCCGCTCCTAACTTCCCCAACACGCAAATGGTTACAAAATCGAGTGATCTTCTGAAAAGATGGTGGGTGAGCATCAAGAAGAACCATGAGTTGGAAATTTGCAAACTACTGGGTGGATTGACCTTTCTATTATTTGTTGAACCTAATCGCAACATGATTATTGCCCTGCTGAAATTCTGGGACCCTGCAAGATTGGTCTTCAAATTTAGGGACTTTGAGCTAACTCCAACACTCGAGGAAATTGGAGGGTTTGTTAACCTTCCCTTTCAAGGGTGTCAAATGATTATGACACACAAGCAATCACTGAAGAAGTTCTTTAAGAGTCTAGGATTGAAACGTAATTAGGAGATGGATTGTTTAGATAAAGGATAGATTTCAATAGAATTTTTGTACTACCGCTTTTGTGATCATAAACATTTCAACGAAGAATTTGGGTGTTCTGCTAGACAATGGAAAAAATGTTGTCTCTAAGCTTTTGCCATCGCACTACTGGGTTCCTTAGTCTTTCCTATGAAGGAAGGAAAAATTAGCACTACCTTGAGTTATGTGCTCCGAATGTTAGCTCAAGGAGGACCAAATCCTGCTAAGCCTATAGTGCCCATGATACTTGCTGAAATGATAAGGGCATTATCCGCATGCACCAATGGTAAGAGATATTTTGAGGGTTGCAATCTTTTGTTACAACTATGGGCTGCTGAACACTTCTACAAGAGACGCGACATGATAGACATCTTGGACGACATAGGAAATAGAATCTTTAATCACCCCACAAGAATATTGCATTTCTCCCCCAGTGGGAACGGAACATTGGTTTAGGTATCTAAGAGGGAGGTCTGGTAATTGAATCCAATGAAAGTATCACTGGTTAGGGTCTCGTCGCGCCATGGTTAGGGGACATGAGCTCTATTTCATCGAGCTTATTGGACTAAATGGAGTTCAACCATATGCACCACTCCGAGCCCTCCGCCAATTTGGACAAGTCCAAATGATACCTTTACGATCCCATATGGGTCACTATGGGTATAACTTTGGGCCAGAAACACCACAAGTCAACGCCATACTACAAAGGTGGGAGGGAGTAAGGACTATCGACATCCAAGAAGATAGACCTTACTGCACACCCGAGTATTATGTATGGATCTTGGAGGATGCTGAGCATAGAGACTTAAGTGAAGGAGGCCTTCTTAGTTTTGGTGACGAGATAGAAAGAATATGGGCCCGCAACCTTCTGAACAATGATTATGACATGACCCCGGAGATGATAGAGCAGATTGCACCAAACATTGGAGACCACCGTGATTGAAGTTTTTTTTTTTTAGGATTTATTTTATCCCCCCCCCCCCCCATGTTATCCCTAGCCCTTTAGCTTATTGCTAGTTTTGCTTTAGTTTGATGTAATAATTTGAAGTTATTCAATATATGAAGATCGTTTTTCCCTTTATTTCTCTAACTCTAAACTCCAAATTGGCAAACAAGGCTTGAATTAATTATTATGCATCACTTATCTATCGTCTTAGGCCTACCTCTGGCTCAATGAGGTCCCTTGAATTTAGGGCGCTTATTTCAAACAATGTGCTATTATTATTATTTGCTCTAATCTCCTAAAACCATTTTCTATTGATTTTATTGTTTTTCCCATTCCTAAGGTTGATGTGTCCTTCATTCTGGCACATGCACGATCAAAAGGGACCCCACAGACTACAAAGACAAGGGTAAAATGGTTGACAATAACAACAACAACAAAAGGGCAGAAACTTCTGAGGGAGGGCAACTTCCGAGCGATCTTTTCCTTAGACTTGAGCGCAAGATTTTAGATTTGGAGGAAGAAGTAGCGCATATGTGTGATTTGGCCAAGTTGTCTATTTCTCTCGGAACACAATTTGGCAAAAATATATACAATCCTCCTCACACTAACCAAACAACCATGTCAAACAGTCCTCCAATCAATATATCTTGACCTGAACCCACTCATCCAAATATCTTCCCACCACTTCACGCCCAAAATACCCAAATCCCATTTTACCACTACCACCAACAAACTAAGCCAATCATTCCAGAACCGATTCCAAATGCAAACCCTTCATATACTCCTGGAAATAACAACCTCAACCCCATATATGTGGAAACCGCTCCCGTGACCTATAACTACCATGAATCAGAGTCCTCCCGAAAGGACATTCTGATAAAAACCCTGATCGAAAGATTAGATAACTTGGCTAACATGGTGCAAAATGTGGAAGGAAGCAAGAGGTTGGGATGACTGAGCTACGAGGATTTGTGTATGCACCCCGATGTAGAACTGCTTGAAGGATACAAGCTTCCAAAGTTTGAAATGTTTAATGGCATTGGAGATCCAAAAGCCCACCTGCGAATGTACTGTGACAAGCTTGTAAGGGTGGGGAGAGATGAGAAGATACTCATGAAGTTGTTTATGAGGAGTCTCACTGGGGAGGCTCTATCATGGTATATTGAATAAGACCCTCGAAAATGGGTTGAGTGGGTGGACATGGCAACAGACTTCATGAACAAGTTTGGATTTAATGTAGAAAATGCACCTGACTGGTTCTACATCCAAAACCTGAAGAACAAGCCCAGCGAATCCTTGAGGGATTACGCCATAAGATGGAGGTCTGAAGCGGCCAGGGACAGACTACTTCATCCGTGCCCAAGAGCCACAATATTATGACAGGATGATGCTTGTGGCTGAGAATAGTTTCGCTGAAATTATCAAATTAGGCGAAAGAATTGAAGAAGGCAGAAAAAATGGGACTATCATCAACCTAGAGGCCCTACAAGCCACCAACAAAGCTCTACAATCCAGTGGAATGGCAGAAAACTCGAAGAAAATAGGTTCTGTCATGATGGCTCAGGGAACCAAAACCCCTTATAAGTACCGAGCAACAATCCCATCTCCATCTCCATATCCTCCATCTCCATATCCTCAAACTTCATATCCTTCAGGTCCACCACCTATATCTCCCCATCCCATGCCAGTATATTACCAAAGTGCTCCTCCTCAATATCAACAAGCTTCATATCCTGTCGATAATGCCCAATCAACATACTTCCAAACTCTACGACCCATTCAAACACCAAACTACCGAAACAGACCTCCATATGAAAGAAGACCTGCAAAAAACTATACCCCTCTGGCTAAGCCTATAGCCCAACTTTATGAGAGGCTAAAAGAGGCTGACTATGTCACCCTAATTCCTGCATTGCCTGTGGATATCCGTGAAAAATGGTATGACCCTAACAAGGTTTGTGCCTACCATTCTGGGATGAAGGGTCACACTACCGAAGTTTGCAGAGCCCTGAAAGATAAGGTTCAAATGCTGATTGATACAAAGGCCATCCAACTCAAGGATTCGGCACTAAATGTTGGACACAACCCTCTGCCTAACCATCAGGTCAACATGATAGAATTTGATGATACCTCGAATTGGGAGAAATCTATTTGGGTCCTTAAGCCCGAAGAAACGATGACTGTTACCACCCAAATGCCAGTTGTAGTGCAAAGGCGTATTCCTTTTGAGGTTGAGGTCGCCATGCCTAAGCCCCCATTCACCGTTTTGTAGGGTGCCTACCCTGTCCAATATGATACCCATGCTGTCCCATGGGACTACATAAAAGGAAAAGCAAAAGTGGAAGAAGCAGACGCTGGAGCAGGAGTGAGTAGATCTGAAAGAATTTACACTTCCAAAAATTTGGTTCAGGGTAGCTCCAGCAAATCCAAGGCACCAATCGTAGAGCTTGAAGATAAAGGTATCTGGAAGAAGGTGCAAGTAAATAGTATTGTATTGTTGAGCAATTGAGTAAAACCCCATTCCAAATATCAATCATGTCATTGTTGCAATCTTCCAAAACTCATCGAAACGCTCTTTTGAATGTCCTGGGTGAAGCCTCTGTCCCATCTATCATCACTCATGGAGAGGTAGCCCAAATGGTCGGGCAAGTTTTTGAGGCATACAAAGTATCTTTCCATGAAGACGAGTTGCCACTTAAAGGAACAACCCACAATAAGGCTTTGTACATTTCAGCTCAATATCAGGACAAGATAATCACCAAAGCCTTGGTTGATTCAGGTTCTGGTTTAAATATCTACCCTCTGAGCACGTTGAGAAGGCTAGGCATGGATAGTGCAAAGATCCAAACCTAGAAGATGAATGTGAGAGCTTTTGATGGCTCTCAGAGAGGTACTATTAGGGAAATAACTTTGGACATGCTCATTGGTCTTGCTACCTTCCCAATAGCTTTCCAGGTCTTGGACATTCCATCCTCATATAACCTATTGTTGGGTCGCCCTTGGATTCATATGGCTAAAGCGGTTCCCTCTACTTTTCATCAATGCCTGACGTTTGAATGGGATCATGAAGAGGTTGTAGTCTATGGGGAAAAAGGACACCCTGTATATGCGATAGAAGGAAGAGATCATTTAGATGGTGAGATGTAGCGTACAATGGAGCTTGTCAGCAACATTGAAGTGCAACCTTGGTTTAGCCAGAAGATCATATATATGATGGCTTGGTTTGGTTTTGAGCTTGCGAAAGGTCTGGGAGCTAGATTACAAGGGATAGTCGAACCCATACAACCCATTCGTCATTCAACCACTTTTGGTCTGGGATATAAATATACTACTAAGGAGTGGCGTGGTTGGCAAGCACATAGAGATGGGTACTACTATCCATTGAGGAAACCCATACCACTGCTGTACCAATCATTTTGATCGGCCGGATTCATGGGGGGATCACTGATGAGCTTATAGAAAACATGAAAGGTTTGTCTCTGACGAAGGAGGAAGGAAAGGTTTGCAATGTCGTGATCAACGAGGAGGAGAAAGGGGACCCTAGAAGAAGCAATGAAGCGAAGATCAACATCAACATTTGGACCTCAACTCCATCCAGACCTCGTCGGGCATCTGAGTAGCTTTGGAAGATGTTTTTCTATCAAATGTGAAAAAGTTTTCAATAAACAGTTTTAAATTCCAGTTCTCTGTTATTATTTTCAAATGCTAATATTATGCAACTCTTGAGTTTTTAATCAATAAAGTTCTTTTCCCATCCATTTAATATCTTATATTTATTTGTGCGTTATTCTTTCTTCCAGCAAAATCTGTTATAAAATTGTTGAATCTAAGACTATGTCATATAATGAGACTGCGCAATTTAACATTAATGACTTCGTCGAGGAAAATGAGGTCCCTGAAGAGTTAATCAGAGAGGTTGAGGAATTCGAGTAAAAGCCCAATCCAAACTTAGTGGAAACAGAGGTGGTAAATTTGGGAAATTCGAAGGTAACACAAGAGACCCGAGTAAGCATCCATATGACGAAAGATGACAAGAAAGAGTATATCGAGTGCCTCATAGAGAATAAGGATATTTTTGCCTGGTCCTATGCAGACATGACAGGGCTAAGCACCTCAATAGTAGCTCACCAGTTATCCACTGATCCAACCTGCCCTCCAGGGAAGCAGAAGCTCTGAAAATACAACCCTGAGTTGAGTTTGAAGATCAAGGAGGAAATATAGAAGCAACTAGAGGCCGAAAATTTTCAACTGATGGAGTATCCAACCTGCCTTGCAAATGTCGTTCCAGTGCCTAAGAAAGACGGAAAGGTCAGAGTTTGTGTGGATTATCGGGATCTCAACAAGGCTAGTCCCAAAGATAATTTTCCATTGCCCAAAATCACATCTTGATTGACAACTTTGCTAAGAATGAAACACAATCATTCTTGGATTGCTTTTCCGGCTATCATCAAATTGAGATGCACAAGGACGATGCTGAGAATACTGCTTTCATTACACCGTGGGGTGTTTACAACTACAGGGTAATGCCTTTCAGGTTAAAGAATGTTGGGGCTCATACATGAGGGCAATGACCACCCTTTTTCACAAAATGATCCACAAGGAAATTGAGGTTTATGTGGATGACATCATCATCAAATCAAAGAAGGGTTCAAATCATCTGGATGATCTGCGAAATTTCTTTGCTAGACTACGCAAGTATAACTTGAAGTTGAATCCTACAAAGTGTGTCTCTGGGGTTCTTGCTGGAAAGCTTCTGGGTTTTATTGTTAGCCGTGGGGGTATAGAATTGGATCCATCGAAAATCAAAGCCATTCCTGATTTACCTCCGCCAAAGAGTAAGAAAGAGGTAATGAGTTTCTTGGGACGAATCAATTACATCAGTCGTTTCATAGCCCAGTCTACTATTATTTGTGAGCCTATTTTCAAGTTGTTGAAGAAGGATATTGCAGTGAAGTGGACATACTGAGTGTCAACAAGCATTTGACAAAATCAAAAATTACTTGTCTAATCCTCCTGTGTTGGTTCCACCGAAATCTGGTAGACCATTGTTGTTATACATATCGGTGTTGGATAATGCTTTCAGCTGCATTTTGGGGAACGTGATGAGACTGGAAAAAAGGAGAAGGCGATATATTACATGAGCAAGAAGTTTACATCACATGAGGCTAGATACTCTCTATTGGAGCGTGCTTATTGTGCTCTAAGTTGGGTCGCTCAGAAGCTGGACATTACCTCTCCTCGCACACTACTTTTCTAATTTCAAGAATGGATCCTCTGAAGTATATCTTTCAAAAGCCCATGCCTTCAGGTAAACTGGCTAAATGGCAGATACTATTGAGCGAGTTTGACAGAGTGTATGTTACACAAAAGGTAGTGAAGGCACAGGAATTAGCAGATCATATGGAGGAGAACTCTGTAGATGATGATTATAGACCGTTAAAGACTTACTTTATGGATGAGGAAATAGATTTCATAGGGGAAGACATTTCTGAAGAATATGATAGTTGGAGGATGTTCTTTGATGGAGCTAAGAACTTGAGCGGATCTGGCATCAGAGCTGTTTTGATCTCACCAACTAGGCAGCATTATCCAATATCGGCGAAACTCAGATTCCTTTTCTCAAATAACATGGCTGAATATGAAGCTTGCATATTGGGACTTCTGATACGCTCAAATTACACCTCCCTAAAGAAACATAAGCGATCGTTATCAAGTAAAGAATCCAACTTGTAAGTTGGGGTCGATACCACGAGGAAAATGGTTTAGACTTTACTTTAACCAACAATTATATTCAATTAGTCAAATTACTTCCAGAAACAAGTAATTAAAGGGGGGGGGGGTTTGTTAAGCAAATTATAAGAATTCAAAAAGTAATCAGTAATCAAAATTCAATTTTGGGTGTTATCAAGATGAGAGAATTAACTAGGGTATATGTGTTCCCCACAAGCTCACAACGTAGTAATCCTAGTAATAACAATCCTTTCCTAGTGTACTACATGCAGAGTGATAAGTTAGGTATCTCTAAATCCTTGGTCCGACATCTAGAGAATTTCACCCCGCACCTTGGTCCGGCTACGTGTGTATAATTTACTAACCCTTACCTTTACCTCATATTAGACATCACATCGATGTTTGGCTTAGTTATTACTTCGCACCAATCGACATTAGCCTATTAGGTAGTATCACACTAAATCTATGTTGATAATTCCTTTCTTGTTGATTACCTCCTTGGTCCGGTAAGTAGCAACAAGGCGAGTTTTAACGTTTTCAACCGCTAAAAAGACTTCTAAACGAAAGAATTATCAATGCATGCACCACACTATTCAAGAATTGATTATTTACTATTCATACTTTATTAATTGCTCATGGTTCCCACAACCCTAGTTGTGGAGTTTAGTTACCCATAATCATATGAACACAATTCATTGTTTTAGATGAAAGAATTATGAACTTACGTAAGAAGAATAATAAACTCAGAAATTCAACTTGAATTGCAACTCCAAAATCTTCAAAACGATCTTAAGAAATTAATAATTACTAAAGTTGCAAGTTAATCTCCCAAGTCAAGAACTAGAATAAAAGTAATAAAATCCAACCCCAAAANAAACAAAATAAGGAAAGTTTGTTCAGGCACGCATCTTCATTCCACGAGACTGACTTACGGACCGTCAATGGATCTACGGTCCGTTAGTCCCTTCCGTTAGCCAGGACTTAGAAAATATTTTAGCTTCCAAAAATCAGCTTCTCTGAAGCAAACAACGGAATTGCAGTATGGACTGTAGATCGATCTATGGTCCGTCAATCCCTCTCCGTAGCTCCACACTTAGAATCTTCAAAAAAATCAGGTACTGGAACCGTCGCAGTATCAATCTACGGATCAATAGTACGATCCGTAGATCAATCTACGGACCGTCAATGGACACCGTGATTCCACACTTGATCAGATTTCCCTGATTTTCCTTCCATGCATTGCCTGCTGATCTACGACCACCATCTATGGAACGTCAATGGGCCTACAGTCCGTAGATCACCTCCGTAGATGCCCTTTTCTGCATTTCTTTCAGCTGTCTCTTTACTTCCGCGCCTGAATATCTTTCCTGCAAAATTTGATAAAAACACATAAAAACCAATACAAAAAGGCCCTAAACACGCACAACTTGTAAGTGAAATGTATTAGAAATACCGTAAACTCACGGTATATCAACACCCTCAACTTAAATTCGTTGTTTGTCCTCAAGCAACACACTAAGACTCTAAATGGCACTTGCATAGAACCAAACATTTCAAGCACAAGCAATCACATGGCTCTCTATCCCACTCAATTTCCGGGTGCAAAATTTGTTCTCTTAGACTCGACCAGCTAATTCATGCGGATCAAACCATGACAACGATCGACCAACCAACATACAACATACACTATTTCACTATCACCAAAGTACCAACTTTCCGAGAATGTAACTAGTGCCCTTACTTCAAACGAAATCCCTTTTCTTTCACACAATGACTATGAATTTGAGTACAAGGATTCATTCAACACTCACACTCAGAAATAACTTCAAGTACAGTTAGTGCTCAGTACCATAGGCTTTGCCCTTATTTTCACTGCTTAGACTTTCCAAACTAGACTCTTGGATCACTATCGACTTCAAGTACAGTTAGTGCTCAGTACCATAGGCTTTGCCCTTATTTTCACTACTTAGACTTTCCAAACTAGACTCTTGGATCACTATAGGACTTTCTTGGCTTGTAACGTAGGCTCAGAGTCAGGTGTGGTACATTTGGGTACTTCTTAGTGACTTTCTGCCCTCCTTGACATTACACTAGGCTTTCAACCTTTTTTTTCCCTATTCTTGCCATCCTACCGTTTTACCTTCTTTCCTTGATTTTCTTCAACCATGGATGTGATTTTAGACTTTGTAGCTCTTTATTTTTTTTACTTTCAACTTTTTCTTGCATTTTATTCTTTTTTTCTAGCTTTTAACAAGTCACATCCTTTTCTCTCTTTTTCAACATCAAACTCTTTTCATATCCATTTTGCTTTCGGTTTCCTCTTTCATTGCCACCCTCAACTTATGGATTTTCCATTGGTTGTGGTGCACAATACCCGATGTCGGGCCAGGGCCAAGATTGAAGTTACTTTTTATATTAGCCACCCTCAACTTAGGCTTTTGGCATAAGTCGAGATGCACATGTCCAAGGAGGGACCGGGGCCAACATAGTCGATTATGGGAAGGTGAGTTCGGGTTTAGAAAGAAATGCTCTAATTTTAGGCTCAAAGCATTTGGATCAAATGGAGCATTTATTTCATTTGGTTGGATCCTTCTTTTAGGTAATTTGTGGACTTATCAGAACAAGGGCCTATGATCACTTCCTAGCCTCTAGAGTGAATTGTCTTAGCAGGACTAACCGGGCAAGTTCTTGTTTTGCCCAAAAACTGTATGAACAATCAACTATTCTCACACACTCTTGGCACATAGTTTCATTATCAGATTATCAGATTACCCAGTTCAAGTTTCAGCTTAAGCCATGCCATCAAGTTGATTCATTATCATGACATACTCAGAGCCAACACATTCAACTTGTCTTAGCCCACCAATTCTAGCACACATCACAAAATTTGGACAGGTATATTTTTCATAAGCCATCATGCTTCATTCTTTTTCATGCTTCTACACAAACGATCCTAACACATGTCGGTTCAACATAAATTAAACAGTCTCTTAGGGTAAAAGAACACATGCAAGAAAACCCAAGAGAGGATTTATGAGTTGGGTTACTCAGACTTCACTCTATCACTCACAATCCATTTACCCTACCTCCAACAAAAATAGATGCGATTGTCCCCAATGCATACAAAAATGGTAAAAGATAATGAATTAGGTGAAGCAAACATATGGTGCATGGCGCCAAAGAATCATGAACAAACGGGTGGGTCCGGTTTGCCGAAGCCTGCTGGAACCATACTTGGGTCACCCTGAGTAGTGCCCACATCATCCATCATAGCACCCTCAGTAGTGCTCTTGGGCACTCTAATAGCACCCTCAGTAGTGCTCTTGGGCACTCTAATCGCACCATCAGTGGTGCTCACAACATCCCTCACAACAGGCGGGATCTCTACAATTGGGGCAGAACTCGATGCCGTTGCAACACTCTCACGCACCCTCCGCTGGCGCAACTCTTCATCTAAAATTGAAGCCTTCCTAGCCTCCTTCTCCTATCTACGCTGTCTCTTTTGGGCTCTTTCCTCCTCAGTGCGACTAGAACGATGCCTCTTACTTTTGGTATGTGTAGGCTCAGTCCCCTCTTCGACGGTCCCACAGAATAAAGCATCCAACACCGTATCATCATGCAACGTAGTAGGTGCAGCTTGAGGCTCAACTGTAGGGGTGGAAAAATGGCATCAATGTCGGCCCGGAGACTGGCTAACTCGGTCTGAAAAAAAGATAGATCTATGGTCAGGGTTGGTCGCTCGAGGACTCTCAATTCAAAGGCATAGAGATGCTTATTAACGGTCTGGATCTTTCGGTCCATCATGCCCTCCATCCTTTGCTCCATTCTGGCCTCGGACTTGGCTATCGACTTTTGCATCCAAGGCTGTATGTGATGCAACAGTGTAGCCATCTGAGCCTCTAATTTTTGTACTCTGGCCAACGGGACAATAGAAGCTCTTAACGGTGGTGTGGACCGGGATGATCTAGGAGCCCTACTAGCGGCCTAGGAAGAGGAGGCCGGAACAGTATTAGTGTGATCTGGTATAATGGGGTCTCCGCCCTGTGCCTGCCCCACTGTGTCTGCAATATCTGCGCCCAAGGAAGGTACCTCAACCTGGGGCTCTCTGCGAGGTGCCGCCACATTTGCCTCATCTCGAATGAGGCCTATATCCAAAGTCCCTATAGGGTGGATCAACCTATCACAATGCTAGATCAGCACTCCAGAGTCCTTGTACAATTGGAAAATCAAACATGGAAAGGGGTAAGTAGTGGAGGTCTTGAATGCCCTCTCATAAATCTCTGCCAGCAGCATGCGGGAAAAGTCAATCTCCAATCATGCTACTAATACTACAACCATGACCGCTCTGTCCCATGTGAGTTGGTTGTCAGCTTTTGTAGGTGACACCCTGTTACGCACCAACAACCAGAAGAACTTGGCCATAAAATTTAATGTGGCCTCTCGGATACCCAAACGTGGTGTGGTGACCCACTCTGCACACTCGCCATCTACAGTAGTGTATTTAGCCAACCATAGTATAACAACCTCTCGCTACTCAGCATTCCTCTGGAAAGCGCCTTTCAACACAATGTCCCATCTGTAATCAAACTCCGCTGTGTTTAGTGACCATGAGTGACTCGTGGTAGGACCATAGAGAAAGCGACTGATGGTGGCATGTGATATGTCTACCGGGAAACCTCGGATCATAGTGAAAGTGAGAGGATCTTGGGCTATGGGTTTTGACTGCTTGGAGATGAACAACAGAGAGTGGCAGCATAGGAGGCGTAGAACTCCCGCACAATCTCCTCGCTATAAGTCCCTAGGTTTTGAGCCATCCATTCACACTTGTGAAGGTTAAAAAGCCGGTGGATGTCAGGGACAGTGTGCAAGCTCCTCGTGAGGACTTTGCGCTCCTCTGTAATAAGTCGGGCCATCTTCTCTTTGTCATTTTTCATCTTGGCATCCCGATAAATTTGCCATTGGCCCTCAACACACCATCTGTTTGGCTCGCCGATCACTGGGGTAGGATCCTCATTCCTTGGTGTTGGTACTGACTTTGAGCTAGTGTCCCCATCAGACGAGGCTGCTTGTTCATTCTGGCCAAACCCTGTAGCTGATTTAGCATTGGTCCCCGAAGTATGGGCAGATTCGGAGCCTGAAGCATGGTGGACTCAGAGCCCGAAGCATGGGCATATTCGGAGCCAGACGTAGAACCAACCACAAAATCAGAAGCAGAACCAGCCGGTGACCCAATCAGTATGTTCTCCTCAGCAGACTGGGAGACAGTGACTATGTCGGTGACCACCTGCCAAGACGTATTTCGGGTAGCCCGAGGTGCTATAGGGGATGTCCTCGTGGCTGGTGGAATATATGTTGGATCTTTTTCTGTGTCTGTGTCTTCATCGATTAACCTGAAGCTAGGAGCAACAGATTTTGACTTGCCCTGTTTTGTATAGGTGACTAGCTTCTTGGGTGCCATCGTACCGGTGGAAGCGTTATTAGTGCCAAAACTAACTTCAAACACACTCGAAAAATTTTTAGAACTAGAAATAAACAGCAACAAAGACCCCAAAAAATTTTAGACAGTGGCTACAGTGGTCATCCACAGTGGGGACCTACGGTCTGTAGACTGATCTACGGTCCGTGGAACCCTTCCGTGGATCAGAGGACCAACAATATTGGTCGCAGATGGAAACCACAAATGTATAGAACGGTTCGTAGATTTATCTATGGACCATAGTCCACATCCGTGGTTTCGCACTTGGTGATATTTTCAAGTGCATCCAACCACAAACCTAATCTACGGTCTGTAGATTGATCTACAATCCGTAGACGGGGTATCGTGGATGTGATCTGTGCGAGGTTTCAACTATTCTTTATTTTCAAGCCCACATGTTTTACCATTTTCAACAGCCTCCCAGTCTAACCATGCAATTCAACATTTAATCATGCTAGTTCATCATTCTAAGGGTTCCAATTACTCAAGTTGATAATTATTTCATACAAGATTCGGACCCCTAAGTCAAAACTTACATATAAACTAGCATTAAGACATGTTTAACACACTATCAAGGCGACACACTCACAATCTATCGTCCCAAGGGTTTTAGTACTTAAATTTTAGCATGTAATTACATAAACATAATTACCCAAGGTCAAGACCCAATCCCTGACTTTCAATAATCTATCAATGAATCGAAATTCAAAGTGAGGAGAAAGTTTATTACTTTACAACAACGGGAATGGGGTGATTGTGTGATAACAAATGCTTTCAAGGCCACAAACCACCTCTTCGTTACTAATCCAAACACCGTACCCTTTTGTGGAATATGGAGTGAGTAGTATTCGGAATGGAAAGGAATCATGGGATTTATGGGGGAATGGAAGGGATGATTTTATGGGGCAGTTATGGAGTGATTTAGGGGAGTTGAAGTGTTTGAAACGGTTGGAGAGTGAATGGAGGGAAGTGGAAATGATTTCAAATTAGAGGAATTTTAAATAAAGGGGTCGGGGTCGGGCCAGACAGAATTAGGGTTTTGGACCCACGAGACCCCGTCTATGGTCCGTGGGTCGATATATGGTCCGTAGATTGGGACCGTAGATCACTCTTACACTTAGAAAAGTATAGGGGCATACCTGGGATCTACGGACTCTATTCACGGTCCGTGAATGGATCGACGGACCGTCTATGGGGTCCGTATTCCTCAGCACCAGACCATTTTCTGTAGATTTTTCATAGGTACCTGCACATGTAGCAACCATTAGGCTATTCTTTTTTAAATTTTCTGGACACCTTTTAAACACGGACCATAGACGGTTGTTATCAAGATGAGAGAATTAACTAGGGTATACATGTTCCCCACAAGCTCATAACGCAGTAATCCTAGTAATAGCAATCCTTTCCTAGTGTACTACATGCAAAGTGATAAGTTAGGTATCTCTAAATCCTTGGTCTGACATCTAGAGAATTTCACCCCGCACATTGGTCCGGCTACGCGTGTATAATTTACTAACCCTTACCTTAACCTCATATTAGACATCACATCGATGTTTAGTTTAGTTATTACTTCGCACCAATCGACACTAGCCTATTAGATAGTATCACACTAAATCTATGTTGATAGTTCCTTTCTTGTTGATTACCTCCTTGGTTCGGTAAGTAGCAACAAGGCGAGTTTTAACGTTTTCAACTGGTAAAAAGACTTCTAAACAAAAGAATTATCAATGCATGCACCACACTATTCAAGAATTGCTTATTTACTATTCATACTTTGTTAATCAATCATGGTTCCCACAACCCTAGTTGTGGAGTTTAGTTACCCATAATCATATGAACACAATTCGTTGTTTTAGATGAAAGAATTATGAACTTGCGTAAGAAGAATACACTCAGAAATTCAACTTGAATTGTAACTCCAAAATCTTCAAAACGATCTTAAGAAATTAATAATTGCTAAAGTTGAAAGTTAATCTCCCAAGTCAAGAACTAGAATAAAAGTATTAAAATCCAACCCCAAAAACGAGGTTTACATGCCCTATTTATAGAAAACAAGTCCTAAATAAAAAAGGAAACAAAATAAGGAAAGTTTGTTCAGGCACACGTCTTCATTCCACGAGACTGACTCACGGACCGTTAATGGATCTACGGTCTGTGAGTCCCTTCCGTCAGCCAGGACTTAGAAAATATTTCAACTTCCAAAAATCAGCTTCTTTGAAGCAAACGACGAAACTGTAGTATGGATCGTAGATCGATCTACGGTCCGACAATCCCTCTCCGTAGCTCCACACTTAGAATCTTTAAAAAAATCTAGTACTGGGTCCGTAGATCAATCTACGGACCGTTAATGGCCACCGTGGTTCTACACTTGGTCAAATTTCCCTGATTTGTTTTCCATGCCTTGCCTGCTGATCTATGACCACCATCTACGGAGCGTCAATGGACCTACGGTCCGTAGATAACCTCTGTAGATGCCCTTTTCTACATTTCTTTCAGCTGTCTCTTTATTTCCGTGCCTGAACATCTTTCCTGCAAAATATGATAAAAACACATAAAAACCAATACAAAAAGGCCTTAGACACACACAACTTGTAAGTGAAATGTATTAGAAATATCGTAAATTCACGGTATATCAACTTCGACGTGCCATTTATTTGGATGTCCAAGAAATACTGATCATAGGAGATTCAAACCTATTGATTCATCAGGTTCGATGTGTATGGGCTACCAAGAATCGGAAGTTGTTACCATACTTGGAGTGTATGCATAGGTTGTGTAAAAGGTTCATCAATGCAGAATTCAAACATGTACTAAGGATCCAGAATGAATTCGCAGATGCCTTAGCCACTTTGTCTTCCATGATTCAACATTCTGATCATAATTACATTGATCCTATTCACATCCACATATATGAGCAACCAACATACTATTTTCATGTTGAGGAAGAGCCTGATGGAAATCCTTGGTACAATGACATTCGAGGATATTTGAAAAGCAGTGAGTATACGTAAGATGCAACAAGTGTACAAAAGCATACCATTCGCAGGTTATGGAGTCAATTCTTCCTAAGTGGAGAAATCCTTTATAGGAGGACTCCCGACTTGGGGTTGCTATGGTGCATCGAAGCTGGAGAAGTTAACAGGTTGATTGAAGAGATACATGTAGCAACATGTGGTCCTCACATGAACGGTTTTACATTGGCAAAGAAGATCCTGAGATCGGGATATTTTTGGCTAACTATGGAGACAGACTGTATTCGCTATGTTCAAAAATGTCACCAATGTCAGACTCATGCAGATATGATCCGAGTTCCTCCCAACGAACTCCATGTTACTAGTTCACCATGGCCCTTTGCAGCTTGGGGCATGGACGTCATTGGTCCAATCGAGCCAACAGCATCCAATGGACATAGATTCATTCTGGTTGCAATAGACTACTTCCCCAAACGGGTCGAAGCCACCTCTCACAAATCAGTGACAAAGAAGGTTGTGGATGACTTCATCAAAAATAATATTATTTGTAGGTTCGGGATTCCTGAGTCAATCATCACTGATAACGAAACCAACCTAAATAGTGATTTAATGATATTATTGTGTGAGAAGTTGAAGATCAATCATCGAAATTCTACAGCATACAGACCACAAATGAATGGAGCGGTTGAGACTTCAAATAAGAAGATCAAAAGGATACTGCGCAAGATGATCGACAATCACAGACACTGGCATGAAAAGCCACCATTTGCATTGCTGGGATATCGTACTACCAATAGAACTTCTACTGGGGACACACCTTATTTTCTGGTGTATGGTAATGAAGTTGTCATACCTGCTGAGGTAGAGATACCATCTCTAAGGATTATTCAGGAAGCGAAGTTGAGTGATACTAAATGGATACAAGTGTGGTTGGAGAATCTAGCATTAATAGACGGAAGAAGGATTAACGTTTTCTGTCATAGCCAACTCTATCAAAATAGAATGGCAAGAGCTTTCAACAAGAAGGTTAGACCCAGACGTTTCTCACCTGGGCAACTGGTTTTGAAGCGGATTTTCCCAAATCAAGATGAAACAAAGGGTAGATTCTCACCAAACTGGCAAGGTCCACACATAGTCTCTAGGGTATTGACAGGAGGAGCCCTCATACTTGTAGAAATGGATGGAGAAGTTTGGCCCAAACCTATCAACTCAGATGCTGTGAAGAGATACTACATCTAAGTTTGTTTCATGCTCTTTTACTCTGTATTTGGAACTACGTCAGACCTGATTCCCGTTTAAGAGGGGATACATAGGCCTTCCTATGGAGTTCAGACTTTATCATAATAAAAAAATTCATTTTCCCCCTTTTCATTGTGTAACTAAGGCAGAATTTTTGAGAGGGTCTCAAAAATTCCTTCAAACGAGAATTTTCTGCACAAATCAGGACTGGGCCAGAATTTTCGAGAGGAACTCAAAAATTCTGTCAAAAGCATTTCTTCTCACAAATTAGTAACTGGGGCAGAATTTTTGAGAGTCTCAAATATTCCTTCAAACGAGCATTTTCTACACATATCAAGACTCGGGCAGAATTTTTGAGAGGATCTCAAAAATTCACAGCAATCAAGCTACAATCTTCAACAAAGATCAGAATAACAGAATTGCTACTGAGTCAGATGTTGTAAAATCTCAAACTGTGCCATGGTCAAAGATTCAACATTACTTTTTACAAATTAATATTTTCAAAAGCTTTTTCAAAAACTCTCTCTCCTTCTATTTTACATTCTCTCCAAAGCAAATGATCAGAAAAATCTGGATGGCAAGCCAAAGGGAGCACACCGGTCGGAGCGATCAACCGCCCCCTATTTTTTACCTCAAAATTTTTCTTTGGATTCAAGAAAGACAGGTACATATACAAAAAGCAACTTCAACATCACATGACTACTATTTTTCCCGAAAAATGGCCATTCGACTGCACCCACTCCTTACAATAGGACGAAAGGTCATGCTACAATATTCCGAGCTCAAAATTCATCAAACAAATGACACTCAATACTTCCAATAAGGCGAAGGTCTATGCCCTCAATTAACTATTGCGTGAGCCCAAGAACTATATTATGCCTGAAGCTTACATGTGCCCGAATATTGCATTGTGCCAGAGAATTTCATGTGCCCGAGATTGCATGAGCCCAAGAACTATATTGTGCCCGATGAGTGCATGTGCTCGAAGATTGCATTGAGCCCGAGATTACATTGTGCTCGATATTGCATGTGCTCGATATTGCATGAGCCCGAGAACTATATTGTGTCCGATGACAGCATGTGCCCGAAGACTGCATTGAGTCCAAGATTGCATTATGCCCGAAGATTTGCATTGTGCCCAAAGATTTGCATTGTGCCCGAAGATTGCATTGTGCTCGATATTGCATGTGCCCGAGAATTGCATTATTGCATTGTTCCCAAAGATTGCATGTGCCCGAGATTGCCTGAGCTCGAGAACTATATTGTGCCCGATAACTATATGTGCCCGAAGATTGCATTGAGCCCAAGATTGCATTGTGCCCGAAGATTTGCATTGTGCCCAAATTGTGCCCAAAGATTGCATTGTTCCCGATATTGCATGTGCCCGAGATTACATTGTGCCAGAGATTGTATTGTGCCCAAGATTGCATTTGTGCCCGAATATTGCATGTGCCCGAATTGCATTTGTGCCCGAAGGTCGCATGTGCCCGAGGATTGCATTATTGCATGTGCTCGAGATTGCATGTGCCCGAATTGCATGTGCCCGAGATTGCATGAGCCCGAGAACTATATTGTGCCTGGTGACTGCATGTGCCCGAAGACTGCATTGAGCCCAAGATTGCATTGTGCCCGAAGATTTGCATTGTTCCCAAAGATTTGCATTGTGCCCGAAGATTGCATTGTTCCCGAAGATTTGTATGTGCCCAAGATTGCCAGAGATTGCATTGTGCCCAAGATTGCATTTGTGCCCAAGATTGCATTTGTGCCCAAATATTGCATGTGCCCGAATTGCATTTGTGCCCGAAGGTCGCATGTGCCCGAGAATTGCATTATTGCGTGTGCTCGAGATTGCATTGTGCCCGAAGACTGTATGTTCCCGATATTGCATTGTGCCCGGAGACTGTATGTGCCCGATATTGCATTATGCCCGAAGATTGCATTGTGCCCGAATTGCATGTGCCCGAGATTGCATTGTGCCCGAAGATTGCATGTGCTTGAATAAATTCAAATCAAGTAACAAGTATCAACAGATGCCCAAATTACATATACGCTTTCTTTACTCATTACTTTATATTCCTAAGAAGTCATGGTCTAAATGCATCATTCTTTCACGGCCCGCAGACATCATATCATGGCCTAAGGATTTACTTTCTGCTTATCATAATCCGAAGGTGTCATAGTCTAGGGGCATCATTTATTCATGGTCCACAAACAACATTTGCATGACCTGAGGAATTAATTTTGCGTATCATAGCCCTAGACATCATAGCCTAAGACATCATATTTCATAGTTTTAAGGCAAATATCATGGTCGATATGGGAAATTGCATCATGTTTCCCCTTTATCGTTTGTTTGATATATTTACTCTAATCATATTACAAGCTACAGATTCGCAGAGACTGACATTTTGCAGGCTAGATCAATCGCCCCCTCAGCTACGATTATCGTGCCCATATCTATCGCAACAAAGGCCCTAGCAATTCTTTGCAACTCATATTGCTCATTTTCATCTGAACCTTGCTTAAAGCTGGAAACCTCGTTGTCATGCTCCGACTTCTCTAAATCTTATCCATTCAAGCCGATATCGTTCCTGTTCAAATATCACACCGCTCTTTCATTTTTAGGAGTTTCATTTATTCCTAAATCTAGAACTACACATGACCTGGTTCTCGTATAACCATAGATATGTAGGCGGCTTAATACCAAAGTCTCGGTCGTACCCTTTTCCAACTCTATGTCGTTTCAACTAATCCCACTGACATCTCTCATCGGTCGGACAAAATCGGCTACTAAGTCAACGTTGGTTGCCCGACAATTCATCCTTCATTTCCAAACAACCAAGGGGCAACTGTTGACACCCAATTTTGACCGACCTTTAACTATTTCAGAAATGCTATTCGATTAAATACGTATCTTTAAAATACATTTCGGGTTTAGAATTGTAATCGATTTTGTATAAAAATTATAATTTTAGTATGCATGCTTTACAAAAATTATTGTAAATATTATTAATTTATTCTCTTAAATTATTTCTATTGATATTTAGACTCGAAATAATTATTGTACTCAAATGTTTTAAATTTAAGTGATTTTAATTATATAAAAATATTATAATATTTGTATTATTTAATTGAATAACATTTCTTTAATTTTCCCCAAAATCATTTAAATCTTAGCCTATTCTATTCTAATTCTAGCCACTCCAATTCCAATTGTATTTCAATTATAGTCATCCTTTCATTTCAATTCTATTCAATTTATTTCAATATTGGCCATTCTAAATTCAATTCAATTTTTTTTTTTAGAATTCATCTTTCAATCTCGACTGTCCTTACTCCAAGATCAAATTGTAGCCCTCCATCTCTTATAAGATCAATAGATGAGATCAAGTTTCCATCTTTCCTATTTTAATACTAAAAGACCAGGAACCCTAAAAGTTTGTTCATTCTCTTTCTCTATTAATCAGCCGCCTCTCTCTCCATCTCTGTTTCTTTCTCAACGAGAAGCACCGAAGTAGCAGTAGTCGTGAGGACCAGCACCCCCGGCGCCGTCCTCTCTCCTCCTTGTTCATCCTGTCTCTTCTCCCCAGCGAGACCCAGGCGAGGGCGAGCTCCAGCGAGCAAAACAGCAGCAGCCGCTGGCGAGAACACCAACAACAACCAGCAGCTGCGAACGAGAGCCAGCTCCGACTTTGGCGAGCAACCAGGCGAACTCCAATGGCCGGCGAAGCAGAAGCTCCGGTGAACAACATCTCCGATCGGCGAAGGCGGGGAAAACCTGGGTTAAGTTAAAGTCTTCCAGTCTTTGAAACAAATGGATCTTTTCAGATCCGTCCGGGTTCATTTTCTTGTTCAGTTTATTACTTAAGTTACTTTCGCTTGATTATTGAAATGATGATTTTATGCTTGTGAGGTTGATGCGATTCCTTAGTAATTTTCTGATCTTATGGATTATTTCTTAGTCATTTTTTGAACGCCGGAAGCATGTATATTTTAGCTTTATTAAAATGTCATTATATTCTATTGTGATTTAAGATATGTGTTTAGTTATCGTTGTTGATTACTAAACTGATTTAGTAAGATATCCTGTAAATGGGTTGATTTGCCAAAAAAAAAATTGATTAAGGATTAATTCAAGCAACTCTCCGGTAATAATATTTCTTATCTCAATAATTGACTACTGATCTCATATTGATATGTTGATTTGTTCTTCCTTTTTTTAGCTTTAATTAGGATCTGCTAGGTCATATATGTTTGGCTAATTGCTGGAAATCAACCTTGAAATGTGTATTACTTGTTGTAATTATAGTAAGCAATTCCAACGAGGTAATTTGTTTGGACTAATTTTATTCCTTTCCTTTAAATTACATGTTTTGATGGATTTTCTGTAATTTTTATTAATTTTCTGACTTGTGTTAATTGATTTTTCTACCTTAATTAATTTAATTAGTAAGATGCATTTGTTTATTTTGGTGAAATCATGTCCGGCTATGGTAAAGGTATATTGACATATTTTTGAGTTGTAATTATCACCCTTCTTGTATTAATTATTACATGTCTTACCTGATATTTTGCATATTATTGTCTGTTAATTGACTCCTTTTACCTCAATTAAAAGTTGACAGATTTCTTACTTGTTTATATTTGGTAAAAATAATAAATAAATGTGGGACTGATTTTATACTCCTTTTTTTTTAGGAAAGCATGTCATAATTGGCTCCTTGTTTATTTCTTCCCTTATTACCGTGCCCCTCTAACTTAGTATATAAACAAGGCTCCCTTTCATTGTTTAGAGATCCAGACATTGGCTTACACTCGAAAAAAACTAGAAAATATCGCTCTCTACTCTTTAAAAGAATTAAGTTTTTCGATAAACAAAAAGCTCCCTTCTACTTGCTATTTTACTGTGTTTGAGTTGGTTATTGGATTAAGTGTGAATCTTCATTGCTGATTTCTTTTACTGCATAACTGGTTAGTATCCTTTATACATGTTTAATTTCTGTTCTGCATCATCTTAGCTATCTTAAGTCCAAATTTGGATATTAATAAATAAAAGGAAGCATCCGGGTCCGTTTTCTTCTCCCTCTATTATGTGTGATCTTATATTTTTGTTTGAATGAATTGTCTGTTCGAATCTGGTGTGTATTCTCTGAGCTATTTTATAATTAGTTTGTTGTACAAGTGTGATTTTATATGTTATATCCACCTACTCTTCCACTTTGATTTAGCAGGTTGAATTTAGTTCTGGGAGTTTGAAGAGTTGCCTGGGATGGGTGATTGGGACAAGATTTATTTTAGCCATATTGACACAATCCGAGTCTACACCCTGGATGTGGCCGGCACTCAAGAACCATTGTTGGTCCCCAAGCGAACCCTCATCCTGGCTGACTACAAGCGGTAGACTAACTTAAGCATGCAAAAGCTTAAAACTGAATAAAATTCATGAAACTGAAATACAAAGCTTTAACTCAAATGAAAAACTCAGAATAAAATAATACTTTCAACTCACCATAAAATAGGCAACTTAAGTCTTTAGAACATTTAATAAAATAAATGAATAATACAGACTTCTCAACTATACTGACTATCTATGAAGCCTCTAACTGATAACGATGGAAGTCGGGACAAGACCCACAGCATCCTGACTGAACTGAAAAGTAAATGAAATCCTTCGAAAACAAGGAGGCTCACCATAGCTAACTCGAACTCCCGGATGTATCAACAAATCTCCTGTTGATGATCCTGAATACCTGTGTCTGCATCATGAGAAGATGCATGCCAAATGACTCAGTACGAATGTACAAACATGTAAGGGGAATTCTGAAGCATAACATAAGCTTGAAAAGAATCTGAAAAAAACTGAAGAACTTACCTGGCTCAACTCAACTCAACATAACTGAACTCATTTCATTATAAAACAGTTTAAAACAAGTGCAATATAAAGAAAAAGAAAATTGTTTAAAACATGTTGTCAACTCATAATCGTAAAATCATAAAAGACATATCATGATCCTTCTCAAAGTCTACTTGTGTAATGCATGAATGAAGTCACATACCCCTATCCATACTAAGCAAAACCCCTTGAGGAACCATGCAATTACTGCGAGTTTCTCTAACCGACAACCATCACTTAAGAACTATAGTGATGATATAACGTTATTAGCCCCACGCTGCCCGGGCCATCGTATACCTTGTTGTGGTATAGGAACTGAACTACTAAGTGGATCCACTAGTCTATGCAAAAAGGATTCATCTAAAAAGTATGACCCTTTTCTACCTATGATGGCTACATGGTTTAAGGGGGCTGATAGTTGTATGAACTCTTCCCCATCGGTGCTCAATACTACTCTAAAAAATATTACATTATATTAGCTCTTTATGTTTAAAAACATACTTCTTCTGTGATTTGAGATTAGTGCTCAAAAACTTAGCTCAAAGGCTATCTTGGAAATCAAAGTTTCTTCTCTTGCTTCATTTAGAAAGCGATTACTCTTTTCTGAAAACTAGCCCGAAGGCTCTTTGGAAATCTCAGTTTCTGTTCTTATTTAAATGTGAAAACATTTTAAATCTCTTTGGGAATACTTAGTCCCCATATACTTTTTGAAGAAAAGAACTTCAACTTTACTCTTTACTGAACTCAAAACTTAAGTCTTAAAACAAATTTAAAACGTTTGTAAAAGACTTCTCAAAATATGGTTCATGACGAATTATCGACATGAACAACTCAATGCAAGGTTTTCAATAACCATAGGTAGAACTCAAATATTTGGAACTCAAGACCTTCAATGATACGATTCATTTCAAGAATGCTCAACTCAGAGTTCATGCGGAATTATGAGCATGAACTACTCAACTCAATGACTCAAAAATACTTCTCATCTCAAGACTATTCGACTTATAATATTCTTGCAGAATTATGAGCATGAAATATTCAGCTCAAGGACTCAAAGATACTTCTCAAAAGAGATTAGGAACTTAACACTTAAAGGCTTAGAACTTGAAGATCCCACTTCTCTGAAGGATACTCAACTTACGAAGTTCATGCGAAATTATGGGCATGAAACAACTCGACTCGATGGTCTACATAACTATATGGAACTCATGTATACGACTTCTTATTCTCTGACTTACTTCCTCAAAACTTAGTTCAATTCGATAGTTGATCTCAAAGGATTTACAATGGAACTCAAAGGCTTTCTTGAACTCTACTCTTAACTCTCTCTTGAATGTGAATTATGAATTCAAGAGTTATAGTTCATGATAAGAAAGATCTCATGAAGACAAGGTAGACTCATGAATACATTATTCTCACTCTCATACTCACTTTCTCAAGTCTTGAAACAAGTTATTAGAATTTGTAGAAGACTCCTCAAAAAGAAAAAAAGGGATTTTCTAAAAAATGTTCGGAAGAACTCTCAAGACTTGACTCTCAACTCTACCTTGAATGTGATTTATGAATTCAAGGTTGTGATTTGTGATAGGAAATGTCTCATGATGTTTAGGAATAATTTTAGATAGCTAAACATGAGAAAAGCCTGAAGACTAATATTTGAGAGTGGGTCCGTGACACGGAGAGGCTTTTAAAATTTGGTATCGAAAATGGCTTTTGAGGCAGAACTCTCTGTGTCAGCTCTGCGATGCGAAACAAAAATTCCCAATCTAGGAACCTGCCCCACGACGCGCAACCAACGTCAAATTTCAATCGACGAAATTTCTTCTTTGTTTTCTAACCCCAATTCGCCTAAATTCTATTATTTTCCTTAATCTCTCTTTAGATTTAGATACCCAACACATTTACACTAGAATCTTACTCTAACATCTCTACAAATCGACACATTAACCTCAAGAACTCCTCAATCTCAGCCCAATTCAAGAACGAAAGCAAATTCATGAATACATAACAAGAACATCAAAGTTTCAACTTTTAGAACGAATTTAAAGCTAAAATTAACATGATTGGAGTGTGGGTGAACAAACCCAACACTATGGAAGCTTACATACCTGAAAGAATCATCTTCTTGAACCAACTTGAAGGAAAATCTTGAAAGATGAACCCTAGCCTTAGCGTTTCTTGATTTTCTTGAGCATAGAATCTTTGGAGCGAATGAGAGGGTTTAGATTTAAGAAAACTGATTTTCTACACGTTTAGGGCAATTTAGATGACCTCCTAAGGGTTTTTAGGACTAAAATACCCTTAAAGAAATAATTAAAACGAGCTGGGAGTCGGAAAGATCTTTCACCAGGCAGTGAGGTCCGTGTTGACTCCGTGTCGCGGAGCTATCGTGGAGCTGCTACCAGGTTTGCGCGACGTTAGTAAATCCGTCATAACTTTTTGCTCAGACCCTGGAATTGAGCAAACTCTGTGGCATTGGAAAGAGGACTCAAAGGGCTTTAACTTTCTATCTTGTAGATCACCTAACTCATCCTTTACTAGGAGTTATGGTCATTTGAAGTTGACCCAAAACTTAGGAATGACTTGAATGAACTCTCTTAAGTTCTTCTTGAAACTCAAGGTCCTATATCTAGTAACCTTAACACTTAGGAAAATTTTAATTCCTTGCTGAAATCTCACTCACTATGAAGAACGGTTCGAGTCTTAGCTCAAAAATTTTCTGGGGTGTTACACATACTATTTGTATTTGATAATATGTTTCTGTAATAATTTTGTTGTATAACTCTAACTCTCTCTCTATATGCGAAATAACTTGGGGGACCGTCTAAGGGGGATGTGGAATTACATGCTAACTGTTCTTTTACTTATTTATTTCATTACGTGTGATTGCTATAAAATCTGTCCATGTTGCTTGAAACACGTGAAGCATGCTAATATGGCCAAATTCCTTAGATAATCTTCCTAAAACCGTTATTAAAATTGACCATTCTGTGATAAAGCTTGTTTCATAATTTGAACATTTATTTAGAAAATCAATCTAGTTGTTTAGATTTGGACTTCTTACCTTAGCATGTTAATAAAATGGGCCCTTGAGAATTTGTCTAAGTATTTAATGAATTTTATTCTGTTAACAATTATCAAGTGAATCTCAATTATTTGGTAAGTTGTTTAGAAAACTTAAATCTGGAATCTGTCTAAAAATAATCTCAATCCAATTTCAGAATGTAAGTTAATTTTTTTAATGATTGTAGAATTCGTGCATATAGGTTTTCTTGAATATCATAAATTTCCAGCATGTTCGCATTTAGAAAATCATGCCTATAGGTTTTCTGAATGTTACTATAATTTTCAATGTGTTTGCATTTAGAAATCACGTTCATAAAGATTAGTTTTATTTTGTATGTCATTTGGGATTTAGACAATCATGCCTATGGGTTTATGGATTATTACATCTTCATATAGAAAGTACGCTTAGGATCAGTAATTAATCTCAGCATTTTCCTTAGAAACCATGGCTAAGACTAAATAAATAATTTTCCAACATATTAAATAATATAAATAAGTCTGTTGCATATTTCTGCTCATTGTCAAATGAATTCTGCAAAATAATCATTTTCTGCCACTTAAAATCAATCAACTATTTCCAGCATGCTAAACTACCTAAATAATTTGCTTGATTAGATATTTTCTCAAAAGTTGTTTTCTGCATTTCGAACACTGCCCTATCAATTAAATTCAATTCATAATAACTATTTGCATGCAACTTTAATATCTGCTGCCCTGACTAAGTTCTGCCCCCCAAAATAAGTAATTTTTTGCATTGAAATAAGCTCTGTTTGGCTACTTAACTAAATTGATGTCTTTCTCAACATGTTAATTAGCAATAACCTTATTTGTTCCTGCAACTAATAGACTATTTTCTGCTATGTATTGTTTTCCTGCCCTCCTTAAAATTAAATAAATTCTGCACCCTGTCGTAACTTCATGCCCTATTAATATTGACCAGTTACTGTTATAATATTTGTTTGTATGCCACACACTTAGCATGCGACCTTTTCACTCTATCTATGTTTGCCAGCATGTTTAATTAAAATCTAGAGGCAAATATGAGATTTACGTGATAAATGCTCGTCCTATTTGTTTGACTTGGTGTCTAAGGGGACTATTTAGAAGCATATATTTTATTTTTGTCTAAATCCACCTTAATAGTAGTCCAATGCCTCTTGGATCTTAAGTTGGGACGCTAGGCACCCTTTAGTGACGAAATGCATGCGGAAGGTGGGGTAGGGGTAGTTTAGGCCCTACGGAGATGATGACATTGTCTCGAGCCGTAAACGACAAATATTTGTTTTGTTTGTCCCTATATAGAATCCGAGCACTGATCCGTAAAGTTGTCATTTTTAGAGTCTCCCTTTCCTTTTCCCTTTACTTGCTTTAATTATTGTTTGAGGTAGTTTAATAAAATAAAAATTGTTTCACCTGTTTATTTGTGTATATTCTGTCTTCTCGCTTATCTATAGCTATTTGTATTTATATATTTAATATTAAGCCATCACCTAGTTCGCATGCTTAAATAAAGAATAAATGAAGCAACCTTAATTGTTAAATGTTAGTTATCATCTACCAAGCATGTTTAAATTAAATAACCAATAATTGAAGTGACCTTAATTACTACGTGTAACCCCCACATAAATTGCATGAGATACGGCTGGGACCCACATTTGTGGACCTCGAGGGATGCTTAACACTTTCCCCTCGAGGTAATTTGAACCCTTACTCGATCTCTGGTTCGTTGACTTAGTTAGATTTAGTTAGGTTAGATAGGTGCCCTAACGCGCCTTAATTCGTTAGGTGGAGATTCTTCACTTCACCCAAGCCCAAAAGAGTTGTTAGGTCGTGCACGGAAAACCCATTTTGAGAAAAAACGGGGAGCGATAGTACCCTATAAGCCATTATCAAGGGAGTTTCTAAAAAGTCTGGGAATGAAATCAAATCCAACCCTGCCTTCTTTAGACCTTAGGTGGATTCATTTCGACTTTCTATATTCACACTTTGGCCGAGAGGATAGTTATTACCTTTTAGTGATGAGTTTGAGTGCTCCGTCGAGAAATGGGAAACATATCGTCTAAATGCATTTTCCATTGCCCTATTAGGATACCTGGTTTTTCCTAAAATAAGGGGAAGGATCGACACACGATTGGGTTATGTGGTTCAAGATATAGCTCAAAGAGAGGGCGAACCTAGGAAAACCATAGTGCCCGTGATCCTGGCGGAAATAATGATGAGTCTATCAGCATGCGTCAACGATACAATGTTTTTCGAAGGATGTAACATTTTGTTGCAATTATGCGCTATTGAACACTTCTACCTATGGTCTGATGCGGTAGACATGTTTCTTGGTTATGGAAACAAGATTGATAATCATCCAAGAAGAATCGTAGCTTTCACCGCCCCGGTAGGATTCGTAGACTGGAAGAATTTTTTGATAGAGCTCGAGAGTTGTCTCATCTAATGGAAGCTCCATTGGTTGTCCACCCCTTATGCAATAGTAAGAGGCAATGACCGATACTTCATTGAGCTAATTTGCTTAAAGGGCATTCAACCATACACTCCTCTTCGAGTACTCCGCCAATTTGGGCGAAATCAAGTAATACCACTCCGGTCTGACATGGAGCAGTTTAAGTATGAATTTGGATTAGATAAACCACAAGTCCACAACATACTTCGAAGATGGGAGCTGGTGTTGACCATTCCTATAGGTGTACGATAGGTCTTATGCACACGTGAGTATTACATATGGATCCTAAAAGAGGTTAAAGACAGAAAATTGAGTGGGGAAGGATATTATGGGCTCACTGATGAAAGGGAAAACATATGGGCATGCAACGTGTTGAAGATCGGGCATGAAGTCCTTCCCTATAAAAGAAGTCAATTGGCGCCAAGCTCTTGGAACCGATATCTTCAAGATTTCAGAATTTAGGATGACTTTCCCATTGTTACCCTATTTCCCTTAGTTTATTTTAGTTTCATTTTTCTATTACGATGTTTTGTTCGAATTTTATAATAAATAACGTTTGTTTATTTCCTCTAATATAAACTCCAAATTGGCAAATAAGGCTTGAATTAATTATCGTGCATCACTTATATGTCATCTTAAGCCTACCTCTGCTCAGCGAGGCTCATTACATTTAGGGAGTTTATCTTACAACAATGTGTTTGCTATCTCAATTTATGAAATGTTCTAACTTGGGTTTTCTTTTGCTTTTATTTTTATTCTACCCTTCCCCTATGGTTGATAGTGACCATGATTTGCCACACACGATCAAAGGGCACTCCTCTTTCTCTTCCAACTGAGAATCGCAAAGGAAAGAAGAAGGTGACTAATGATAAGGTTATGGGTATATCAATTGAAAAGGAGCATCCTTCGAACAAGTTGGTCTCGAATTTGGAACAGAAAATAAGAGAATTGGAAGAAAAGGTAAATGGTATACACGAGCACGCCAAGTTGTTACCCTCCGTCAATCCCACTCTGGAGACAAACATGGATAAGCAGCATGTCACAAGCCAAGCCACTTTCCAATATAATCCTCCACCAACTTACCCCACTTCTCAAAATCAATCAAGCTCCATTCAAATGCCTTCAAAGAACACTCACTTTCCAAATTACCTATATCCTCCTCAACATCATGCTTATGCTTCCAGACCTCCATATCTTACTCCGCACCTATAGAGTCCTGCCATACAACCTCCTCAATATCAAGCATCGCCGCACCAAGTCCTTTGGTATTGTGCACCACTCATATCATATCAAATTCCTCCATATCAAATGCCTCCATATTAACAATCCACCTATCTTGTCCACAATATTAAAACCTTCACTCAACAACATATTCGTAAAAACCTATTCAATGTTGAGAAAAACCCGTCAAAATTTACACTACTTTGACTAAGCCTATAGATCAACAATATGAAAAGTTGAGGATCGTTGGTCACATTGCTCGTATCAACGAAATAAAGATGAATAAACGTGAAAGGTGGATTCAAACCTCTAAGGTTTGCGCTTATCACTCAGGGATGAAAGGACATACCATAGAAGAATATCATGATCTGAAAAATAAGATTCAACATTTGATTGATACCAAGATCATATGCTTGAAGGACTTTGCACCAAAGAAATACCAACAGGGAACATGTTGAAAGTCATTTGAAGCACTTTCCAATAAAGGCTTATGCCATTTAGGCTTAAGTTCTGTACATTCATGTTCCTCAAGTTATGACAAGGAGAGTACCCATGTTGGCATATGGGCAATAAAGTTTGGTCAGAATCTATCTTTTCGTTGTTGCTTAATATACTCTGTTTAACGTCTTGAATTATGCTCTTTGTATTTGGAACTATGTCAGATCTAATTCCCATTAAAGAGGGGATACATAGGCGCTCCTATGGAGTTCGGTCTCATCATAATAAAAATTTCATTTTTCCCTTTTGCCAGTGTAACTGGGCAGAATTTTTGAGAGGGTCTCAAAAATTCCATCAGAATGACATTTTCTTACAAGTGATGATACTGGGGTAGAATTTTTGAGAGGATTTCAAAACTTCCTTCAAAAGCATTTTTTCTTGCAGATCAGTAACTAGGGCAGAATTTTTGAGAGGTTCTCAAAAATTCACATCATTCAAGCTACAATCTACAACAAAAATCAGAATAGTAGAAGTTCTACACTGGGGTAGAAAATTTTGAGAGGGACCTCAATTTTTTTTGAGAACACTTCAGAAAACGTTCAAGCAAACATCAAAGGAGCATACTGTGCCAAATTAGGGATACAGATCAACCTCCCCTTTAAACTAACTATTTTTCTTTGAATGTAGAAAAGATAGGTACATATACAAAGAGAAACTTCACCATCGCTTGAAGGATCAACATACCACCATTTTGAGCCCGACAAATCGCTAATCAATGGCATCCAATTCTTCCAACAAGGAAAAGATCAAGCTACATTACTCTGAGCCCAAATTGTCAGTCAAATGGCACATTGTCCTTCCAGACGGAGGGTCAAGCTACAATACTCTGAACTCAAAATTCACCGACAAATAACACTTGACCCTTCCAACAAGGCGAAGGTCCGAGATACTTTATGCCCTCAATCAACTATTATGCATGTGCCCAAAGATTGCATGTGCCCGAGAATTGCATTATTGCATGTGTTCAAATTGCATTGTGCCCAAAGATTGCATGTTCCCGATATTGCATTCTGCTTGAGATTGCATGTGGCCGAGATTACATTGTGCCTGAGAATTGCATTGTGCCCGATATTGCATGTGCCCAAGATTACATTGTGCCCGAAATTGCATTGTGCCTGAGATTACATTTGTGCCTGAAATTGCATTGTGCCCGAAGATTGCATGTGCCCAAATTGCATTATGCCCGAAGATTGCATTTGCCCGAAGATTGCATTGTGCCCGAGATTGCATTTGTTCCCGAAGATTGCATGTGCCCGAATTGCATTGTGCCCGAAGATTGCATCTGCCCAATATTGGATGTGCCCGAATTGCATTGTGCCCGATGACTGCATTAGCCCGAGCTTGCATTATGCTCGAGAACTGCGTGTGCGCGAATACATCTGTACAGAGTCACTACTAAATCAAGCAACAAGATTCTCGAATTACATCAAAACAAATATGCTCTCTTTACTCATTACTTATGTTCTGAAGGCGTCATGGTCTAAAGGCATCTTTCATGGCCTGCGGACATCATATCACGACCTAAGGATTTAATTTTTATTTATCATGATACGTAGGTGTCATAGTCTAAAGGCATCATTTTTCAAGGCCCGCAGATAACATTTGCATGACCTGAGGATATAAATTGTTCGTATCATGGCCCTGGACATCATAGCCTAAGACATCATTTTCATAGTCTTAAGGCAAATTCATGGTTGTTATGGGAAATTCCATCATGTTTACATTTATCGTTTATTTGATATATCTACTCTAATCACTTTATTTAGTCATATTACAAGCTATAGATTTGTAGATTACAGACAAGATCAATCACCTTCTAAGCTACTATTTCCATGCTTACATATATATCGCAACAAAGGCCCTATCAAACTCTTTTCTACTCGTATCACCGTTTTTCATTTAATCCTTGGATACTCGTATTGCCTCCTCCGTCCTTCGCTCTTAAACCAGAAATCTCTTTGTCATGCCTTTGTCGCTACTCTAATCTTATCCATTCAAGTTGATATCGTTCCCATTTGAATATTGTGCCGCTCTTTCAACTTTTAGGAGTTTCGTTTGCTCAAATCTAGAACTACACACGACCTGATTCTCGTAATACCAGAGATATGTAGGCAACTTAATACCAAAGTCTCGGTCGTACCCCTTTACAACTCTACATCGTTCCAATTGACCCCACTAACATCTCTCGTTGGTCAGACAAAATCGGCTACTAAGGCAACATTGGTTGCATGACAATTCATTCTTCATTCTCAAGCAACCAAGGGGTAGCTGTTGACGTATTTTTTAAAACTTATTTCGAGTTTAAAATGTTAATTGATTTTGTCTAAAAATTATATATTTTAGTATGCATATTTTATAAAAAATTTATTGTATTAAATTATTTTAGAATTAAGGTGTGTTTAATTATATGAAAATATTTTAATAAGTGTAGTATTTTATTAATTGGATAGCACTTACTTAATTTTTCTTCCAAATCATTTAAAATTCAGCCTATTACGTTCTAATCTCTTTCAATTCTAGCCATCCAATTCGAATGCTCATTGCAATTTTAGCTATCCCAATTGTAGCCAATTCCCATCAGATTTCAAGACCCCATCCTTAAATCTCAGCCTTCCGTGCCCTAAATCTAATCCCAACCCTTCATCCGAATTAATCCGGTGAAGGCTGGGTTTTGATCAGAAGATGACGGATCTCAACAGATCCGTCCGGGTACATTCATTTTAAATTATTATCTCT